>NW_026652287.1:46990393-47058186 GCF_009828535.3 Hylobates moloch | reverse complement strand
GGGGTTTCACCATGTTGGCCAGGCTGGTCTCGAACTCCTGACCTCAAATGATCTGCCTGCCTTGGCCTCCCAGCCTGGCCTCACTTAATATTTTTTGAGTCCTACTAAAGCACCAGCTAGTGCCCTAGTTGCTGGGGGACCTTCTATTCATTTCACAATATTTCTTTTTTTTTTTTTTTGCGACGGAGTCTCGCTCTGTCGCCCAGGCTGGAGCAGTGGCGCAATCTCGGCTCACTACAAGCTCCGCCTCCCGGGTTCACGCCATTCTTCCGCAGGTTCCACCATGGCTCGATCTCCTGACCTCGTGATCCGCCGCCTCGGCCTCCCAAAGTGTGTTTACAGGGGGCAGGGCCCGGTTGTCTCGCTCTGTCACCCAGGCTGGAGAGCAGTGGCGCAATCTCTGCTCACTGCAAGCTCCACCTCCCAGATTCATGCCATTCTCCTGCCTCAGCCTCCCGAGAAGCTGGGACTACAGGCGCCCGCCACCACGCCCGGCTAATTTTGTGTATTTTTAGTAGCGATGGGCTTTCACCGTGTTACCCAGGATGGTCTCGATCTCCTGACCTCGTGATCCACCCACCTCGGCCTCCCAAAGTGCTGGGATTACAGGTGTGAGCCAGAGCGCCTGGCCTCATTTCACAATATTTCTTGAGCACCTACTGTGTGCCAGTCAGTATCCTAGCTGCTGGGGATTTAGAAGTAAATACCCATACCCCGTGCTCAGTCTAGCTGAGGGGACAGATGAGCATAAGCACATAAACAGGAAAACAATAAAAAACTCAGCAGAGAGGGGGAGTGGAGTGTCTCAGAAGAGACTGCTTGGATAGACAGGGAGGGCCTCTTAGAGGGAAGGTGACATCACAGGTGACTCTAGATGTCCAGAGGGAGATGCCACATGGAGACCTGAGGAGGAGGGTGAAGGCAGAAGAAATAGCTGATGCAGAGGCTTGGGGCAGAAACACACTTGGTTTGTAGGAGGGACTAAAAAGAGTCCCGTGTGGCCAAAGCTGAGTGAAGCGGGGACAGCAGGCAGAGAGGAGGTGACAGGGAGCCAGGCTGTGTGGAGATGGGGGAGCCAGGGTAAGGGGTGGGGGCTATCCCAGGGGCAGCTGGGAACCACCGGAGGGCCAGTGGCTGCACCTAACCTCGTTTAGAAAGTGGAGAAAATGGGCCGGGCGCAGTGGCTCACTCCTATAACCCCAGCACTTTGAGAGACCAAGGCAGGCGGATCATTTGAGGAGACCAGCCTGGCCAACTGAGTGAAACCTCGTCTCTACTAAAAATATAAAAATTAGCTGGGCGTGGTGGCGGGCACCTGTAGTCCCAGCTATTCAGGAGGCTGAGGCAGGAGAATTGCTTGAACCTGGGAGGCAGAGCTTGCAGTGAGCTGAGACTGAGCCACTGTACTCCAGCCTGGGTGACAAAGTGAGACTGTCTCAGAAAAAAAATTAAAAAAAAAAAAGGCTGGGAGCGGTGGCTCACGCCTGTAATCCCAGCACTTTGGGAGGCCGAGGTGGGCGGATCACGAGGTCAAGAGATCAAGACC
Source organism: Hylobates moloch (assembly GCF_009828535.3). Taxonomy (NCBI): domain Eukaryota; kingdom Metazoa; phylum Chordata; class Mammalia; order Primates; family Hylobatidae; genus Hylobates; species Hylobates moloch. Next base: position 47,056,640 of record NW_026652287.1, on the reverse strand, counting down.
ATCCTGGCTAACACGGTGAAACCCTGTCTCTACTAAAAATACAAAAAATTAGCCAGGCGTGGTGGCGGGCGCCTGTAGTCCCAGCTTCTCGGGAGGCTGAGGCAGGAGAATGGCGTGAACCTGGGAGGTGGAGCTTGCAGTGAGCAGAGATCACGCCCCTGCACTCCAGCCTGGGCGACAGAGCGAGACTCTGTCTCAAAAAAAATTAAAACATTAAAAAAAAGTGGAGAAAACAATCCCCACTCCTCCGGGCGTGGGAAGACTTGATGGTACCAAGACTAACACCCACCAAAGCCGTAACTCATCTCTGGTCCCCTGTGGACTCACCCAGGCCCTGGGACAAGATACACCTTTGCACTCTCTAGATCTTTCCCAAATGTGTCACTGTGACTGCACCCTCGCCATCCTTCACTTGTATCTCATGCCTGCCCCAGGGCCTTTGTATGCTCTGTGCTCTTCCACCTATCCAAACTTCCCTCCAGATGTAAATCTTGTGCCAGCTTCTGGAGAGCACAACCCCCCCCCCCCGCCACCGCCACCAAAGGGCCACTGGGGCCACGTGGTGGGGCGTAGATCGGGAGCCTTACTTGATGACGCTGAAGGTCCTTTGCTCAAAGCGGGCGGTGGGCGTGGGGAGACCCCGGGCGAAGGCTTGCTTCAGAATGTCCATGCTCCGCTTACAGTCCTCCGCCAACTTTTCAAACCTGCCGGTGGGAGGGCCCTGCTCATGTCCCTGGCCCTGGGGATGGGTGGCTGGGGGTGCAAGTGTCTGGCACAGGTCGGGGCACTTACTTGGTGGTTTCAGTGATGTTGCCCAGCTGGGTGAATTGGTTTGAGTGGTTCAGGCACATCTGGGGAAACAGAAGGCAGTGAGTCGAGGGAAGGGAAGAGAGGGGAAGGAGGGTCACACCCCTAGGAGATGGGCTGGGGGCCTCCCCCTCACCTCATGCTGCTGCCGTATGAGCTTGGTGAGTTCACCATAGCGCCGGGCGGCCTCCTGAGACAGACCCGGGCCGGGCCGCTGGACCAGGGCAAAGTCGTCCTTGTTGACAGGGGCGGGCGGCACCTGGGGAGGATAAGGCTGTTGGCGGGGGTAAGGGGGACAAGCAGGCCCACCAAGGGCTCTGCAGAAATGTCGTTCTTCCTTGACAGGGGGCAATCCCTGACCACGGCTCTGTCACCCTTTTCTGGTCTTTCTTTTTTTTTTTTGAGACGGAGTCTCGCTCTGTTGCCCAGGCCGGAAAGCAGTGGCGGGATCTTGGCACACTGCAACCTCCGCCTCCCGGGTTCAAGTGATTCTCCTGCCTCAGCCTCCTGAGTAGCTGGAATTACAGGCGCCTACCACCACACCTGGCTAATTTTTGTATTTTTAGTAGAGACAGGGTTTCTCCATGTTGGCCAGACTGGTTTCGAACTCCTGACCTCAAGTATCCACCAGCCTCGGCCTCCCTAATTGCTGGGATTACAGGCGTGAAAGACCACACCCGGCCTCTGTTCTTTCTTCTTGATCCTTCCATTGTCCCACTTAACAAGGGCATCTTTCAGTCACCCCAGAAATCATGTATGGTACCGGGTGCGGTGGCTCATGTCTATAATCCCAGAACTTTGGGAGGCCGAGGTGGGTGGATTGCTTGAGCTCAAGAGTTCGAGAAATCATGTATGGAGCCCCTACTGTGCGCTAGGCTCTGCTCTGGGGCTGGCGACACAGGGATGAAGAAGAGAGAACAAAATCCCTGCCCTCGTGGGGCTGACATTCTCTTAGGGGAGATGGGCAATAATCAGAAGAAATAATGAGAGTAGAAGGTGATACATGCCACAGGGAGAGGCAGAGTTGGGAGGAGGAGCAGAGGGATCTGGGTGACAGGGAGGGATTTTAGACAGGTCAGGGTAGGCCTCCTGGAGATGCTGATGTCTGAGCAGAGACCTAATGAGGGGAGAAAGTGAAGCACACAGGTGTCTGTGGGGAAAGCATTCAGGCAGAGGGAACTGCATGTGCAAAGGCCCTGAGGTTGCAGAGTGCCTGGTGTTTGAGGCTACCAGACAGCAAGGGGAAGAGTGAGTGAGGGGGCGAGTGAAAGAGACCGGGCAGGCCGGGCACAGTGGCTCATGCCTGTAATCCCAGCACTTTGGGAGGTCGAGGCAGGTGGATTGCCTGAGGTCAGGAGTTCAACGCCCAGCCTTGCCAACATAGTGAAACCCCATCTCTACTAAAAATACAAAAATTAGCTGGGCGTGATGGCGTGTGCCTGTAGTTCCAGCTACTCAGGAGGCTAAGGCAGGAGAACCGCTTGAGCCTGGGCGGTAGAGGTTGCAATGAGCTGAGATTGTGCCACTGCGTTCCAGCCTGGGTGACAGAGTGAGACTCTGTCTCAAAACAAAACAAAACAAAACAAGAAAGAGACCAGGCAAGGGAGGTGATGGGGCAGATGGTGCAGGCTTCATGGGCCATGATAAGGTGCTGTATTTATTTGTGCATTTCTAGTGGTCTCTCAATTAGAATATCCACTCCATGACAGTGAGTCTCACTGTGTTTCCCAGGCTGGTTTTGAACTCCTGGCCTCAAGCGATCTTCCCACCTCAGCCTCCCAAGTAGCTGGAATTACAGGTGTAACCCACCATGTCCAGAGAGAGTGTGGATTTTTGCCTTTTTTGCTCAAGGCCATGTCTCCAGTGCCCAGCAAAGACTACATATCCCAGGCTCCTCTGAGGCTAAATGTAGCCACGTGACTGTTTGGGCCAATGGGAGGCAAGCAAAAGTGATGTCACTTCCTTGAACTGGGTGGCCTTTGCTGGGCGCCCAGTTCAAGTTCTTCAAATGTTTCCTATTATAAGTACTATTCTGTCACATGAGGAATCCTGGTTGTCTTTCTTTCAGGCAGGGGTCGCCATCCCCACTTCTCTGAGAAAAATGATGCTTAGAGAGAAAGGAATGGTCCTGTCCAAAGTGGTGGAATCTAAGTGTCTCCCCAAATCTGATCCCCTCCCCTTCCCTAGTAATGGAGCTCAGGCTGGTCACACAGTGCACCAACAAGAGACTACATGTCCCAGGCTCCTCTGTGGCTAAATGTGGCCATGTTACTTAGTTCTGGCCAATGGGAGGCAAGCAATAGTGATGTCACTTCCTTTAAAAGGGACTATTAGCTCTGCCTCTTTCTCTAATCCTTCTGACAGGATCCACTTGGATCATGTGGACAAGGACGACCCCCTCGGGTGCAGCAAAGCAATAAGGTGGAAGGAACTCAGGCCCTGGAGGACCTCCCATTTGCAGAGCCCAGACTGCCCTGAGTGGTACATGCAAGAAACAACAAATGTCTGTCTCGTTTCGGTCACTGTCTCGGGAGGACCTATTTGTTACAGCAGCTGGACCCTGACTAATACTTCAGTTCAGGTAGCTGCTAAGGGGCAGGAGCCTGACCAGTGGGTGCCTGGGCAGGTCCAGCAAGCCCAGAGGGTTCACCTTGGTGATGTCCACAGGAAGCCCATTGCGCGAGGCCTCCAGCATAGGCTCCAGTCCCTTGGCCTGGCGCAGATGCATCTTGGCGCCCTCCACGTCGTTTTTCTGCTTGGCTCGCAGTGCGGCCTGCAGGAGCTGCTTCTTGCGGCCCTCTAGGAAGGCCAGCTGCTGCTGGGCTGTGGGCATAGGAGCTGCTATGGGTGCTGCCCAGGCCACAGCCAGGCAACAGGGAGCTGGGGCGGGGAGGGGGAAGCTTACCTCTGGTGGATGTGGCTTTGGGGGGCGCTTTGGCTGCTGGGGCTGATCCTGACTGGGGAGCCCTTGAGGGTGGGGCTTTGGGCTGGGCTGTGGGGGCCACAGGGCTGTTCTGCTGTAGAGGAAGAGAGAGGATGTTAGAGATTTCGTAGCGCCTGTGGAGTCCAGTCCCCAAGGATCAGGGTCTGATGCTGACAACAGTGGTCATTTAGTGGGCCCCCAGGACTTTGCTACTCTCCTGCCTCATTCAAAGCCCCTGGCCCCAAACACCTTTTTTTTTTTTTTTTTTTTTGAGACAGTCTGACTGTATTGCCCAGGCTGGAGTGCAGTAGCATGATCTTGGCTCACTGCAACCTCTGCCTCCTGGTTCAAGACTAAACATTTTTTTTTTTTTTTTTTGAAAAAAATGGTCTTGGCGATGAGGTCTTGCTCTGTTGCCCAGGCTGGAGTACAGTGGCACGACCATGGCTCACTGCAGCCTTGAACTCCTTGGTTCGGGTGATCTTCCCACCTCAGTCTCCCAAGTAGCAGGGGGACTACAGGTGAGTCCCACCATGCCTGGCAAAAATTTTTTGTAGAGACAGGGGTCTTACTATGTGGCCCAGGCTGGTCTCAAACTCCTGGCCTCAAGTGATCCTCCCACCTTGGATTCCCAAAGTGCTGAGACTACAGGTGTGAGCCACTCCGCCCAGCCCCAACCCTCAAACCTTCTTAGGCACCTCATCCTCTTCATCCTCTGGGCCTTCATCCTGGTTGGCCAGCTTCATGGCAGTCTCCAGGACGCCCACCAGACTCTGCTGGGTGGGCTTGGTGGCCTCCAGGCCCTGGATTGGGGGGAAGCCTAGGTGGCCAGTCAAGGCCTGGTTATTGTGTGTCAGGATGGAGACCAACCCACACCATTATGGTGGAGATGCAGATTCCTCCCCCACCTACAGAGTCTTGGGCCTTTATTTTTTTTAATTTTTTTTTTTTTGAGACAGGATCTGTTGTCCAGGCTGGAGTACAGTGGCATGATCTGGAGTGGGACTGCAGGCATGCACCACCACACCAGGCTAATTTTTAAATTTCTTGTAGCCATGGGGTCTTGCCATGTTGCCCAAGCTGGTCTTGAACTCCTGGCCTCAAGTGATGCTCCCACCTCAGCCTCCCAAAGTGCTGGGATTACAGGCATGAACCGCCTCATCCAGCCGGTTTGCCAATTTCTAGGGTGTAGACACATCATGTCCAATGTCAAGCTCCCACTGATTAACAAGTTTACAACACCCCTGAATATGTTGTATTCAGCTCCCTGAGCTTGTGCCATGGGGAGTAATAGCATCTGCCAAGGCTCAGAGGCTGGAGGAACAGGAGCTTGGGGCACAGCCTGCCAGTGACGGGGCCTACTGGGGACGGGGCCTACTGGGGCGAGGCCTACCTGGGGGCACGGGCAATTCAGCAACATCCACGGCTCGGCCAGCCTTGTGAGCTCGGATGGCATCTTGGTATTGCTGCGAGGGCCACAGGTGTTAGGGCTGCCTGTGGGAGGGCTCCGGGGCTGCCCATTCGCCCCACCTCCCCCAGAACCCCTGGGGCACCTTGATGATGCGCTCGTGCATTCGAGCTTTCCGCTGGTCCCCCTTGCTCTTGGCCTGGGCTGCGGCCACCTGGTACCGCTCCATCCGCTGCTCCAGTGCCTCCAGCAGGGTCCTCGGGGGTGGGGGGACCTCTGGGCCGGACAGGGGGACAAGGTTAGGAGTCAAGGGATGGGTAGACAGTCTGGCTCCAGCCTGTCCCCAACCCCAGAGGGTCCCAGAACCTACCTGGTGTGGAGGGCACCGTAGCGGGGGTCGGAGGCTGCGACAGTGGTGACGGTGGGTCTGGGGACAGCTGGTCTGGGGACAGAGAGGTCCAGGCCAATGAGGGGCTTGTTTGCTGCACCCCCCACAAGTTGGTCTTGCCTGATGGTGGTCTCTGGGCCTGACCAACAAGGGTGGCAGCATCAAGGAGAACTTAGTGTATGCCTGAAACCAGCCCAGAGAGTGGGCATGGCAGGATCCTCACCGGGTGGAGGGGGCAGGCAGGAGAGGTCCATGGGCTCACCCCGGCTCAGGGCCTCCAAGACAGCATCAAAGCTCTGGGAGAAGGAAGAGGACATTAGAAGAGGAGGTGCAGTTGGGGGCTGTGACCCCGTGGGGAGCCTCCAGGCCCTTCCGTGCCACTGAGGACTTTTAGCTCCCTCCCTTCCATTTGTGCCATCTTGCTTAATCCTCTTCCAACACATGTGCCCATTTCACAGAGGGGGTAAACTGAGGCTCCAAGACTTACAGCAAACTATTGCTAGGGAGTGACCAGGCTAGGATGCAAATTTGGGTGCTTTGCCACCAGGCCTTGAGGGAAGCATCCTGCCCTGTCCCTCCAGTCCTGTCCGTCAGGCTGGACGCACCTTAGCCACGCACAAGTGTCTGGCAGCAGCAGCGATATCTCCCTGCTGCTTGGCGTGGAGGGCAGCCAGCTTGTACTCGCGCTGGCAGCTCTGCAACTGGGCCAGAGAGCCAGGGCTGTAGGGACCTGGAAGGAAGAACAACATACAGGAAGCCTCAAGGGCCTGGGCCAAGTTCACCGTGTAAACCATTTGTTATTTACTTATTTAATTTTTTTTTCTTTTTCAGACAGAGCCTTGCTCTGTTGCCCATGCTGGGGTACAGTGGTGCAATCTCAGCTCACTGCAACTTCCGCCTCCTGGGTTCAAGCGATTCTCCTGCCTCAGCCTCCTGAGTAGCTGGGATTACAGGCGCGTGCCCAGCTAATTTTTATGTTTTTAGTAGAGACAGGGTTTCGCCATGTTGGCCAGGCTGGTCTCAAAGTCCTGACTTCAGGTGATCCGCCCGCCTCGACCTCCCAAAGTGCTGGGATTACAGGCGTGAACCACCGCGCCTGGCCTCAATGTTTTTTTTGAGACTGAGTCTTGCTCTGTTGCCCAGACTGGAGTGCAGTGGCACAATCTCCGCTCACTGCAAGCTCCGCCTGCCGGGTTCACGCCATTCTCCTGCCTCAGCCTCCCGAGTAGCTGGGACTACAGGCGCCGCCACCATGCCCGGCTAATTTTTTGTATTTTTAATGGAGATGGGGTTTCAGTGTGTTAGCCAGGATGGTCTCGATCTCCTGACCTCATGATCCACCCGCCTCTGCCTCCCAAAGTGCTGGGATTACAGGCATGAGCCACCGCGCCCGGCCTAATGTATTTTTTTTAAAAGAGATAGAGTCTTGCTCTGCTGCTCAGGAGTAATCATACCTCACCGCAGCCTCAAACACCTGGGCTTAGGCTAGCCTCCCACCTCAGCTTCCTGAGTAGCTAGGGCTACAGAGCATGCACCTGCAAGCCCGGCTACTTTTAAAATTTTTTTTGTAGAGATGGGGTCTTACTATGTTGTCCAGGCTAGTCTCGAACTCCTGGGCTCAAGTGATCCTCCCACCTCAGCTTTCCAAAGGGCTGAGATTACAGGCATGCGCCACCATGCCCGACTCACTTTTTAAATATATCCTGGGACTCACTTTAAGCAGTTGGGAATTTTGAGTCTTCTCTTATTTCCATCCACGTCCCCCACAGAAATTTATGCTAACATGATATAGCTGTGTGTTTGAAAGCCTTTTTTGCCTACCCTATTGTATATTTATACAACAAAAATACGTTTATGCAGTGTGTTTGCAAAGTTAGGAAACCCAGTATTCAGCGCTTTTTAAACAGTGCGTTAGTTACAGTTTCAAATAATACGCTCAATATGTTTTCTGGGGAAGTACCTCAAAATTTAAAGCTATAAGTGCAATTCTTAGTATAAAATAACACAGTACAATAAAGACACCACCCAGTGTCTACAGAATCTGGAAACACCTAGAAAATGGCACGCAGTATCTTTTTTTCAGACTAACAACCGGACTCATTGCTTTAAACTTAGGCTTACTTCCCTGAAAATATGTTTGGAAGTAGAAGTGACACACCTTTGACATTGTATTGGTTTTATTTCCTGTGATCATAAATCTTTCAGGGTTAAAAACAATGTTTTTCTGGGTTGAATTATTGTTATAATTATTACTAGCATGTAATTGAGCAAAACCTAAATATATCAAGTTTATTTTATTTTATTTTATTTTTCTTGGAGACAGGGTCTCATTCTGTCACCCAGGCTGGAGTGCAGTGGTGCAATCACAGCTCACTGCAGCCTCAACCTTCCAGGCTCAAGTGATTCTCCCACCTCAGCCTCCCAAGTAGCTGGGACTACAGGCATGCACCACCATGGCTGGCTAATTTTTAATTTTTTGTAGAGACGCAGTTTCCCTATGTTGCCCAGACGGATCTCGAATTCCTGGATTCAAGCGATCCTCCCACCTTGGCCTCCCAGAGTGCTGGAATTATAGGTGAGAGCCACCATACCCGGCTGAGCTTTTTGGGTTGGTTGGTTTGTTGAGACAGAGTCTTGCTCTGTCGCCCAAGCTGGAGTGCAGTGGTGTAATCGTGGCTCATTGCAATCCCTGCCTTCTGGGTTCAAGTGATTCTCTTGCCTCACCCACCCGAGTGGCTGAGACTACCAGCATGTGCCACCACGCCCAGCTAATTTTTGTATTTTTAGTAGAGATGAGGTCTCACCATGTTGGCCAGGGCTGGTCTTGAACTCCTGGCCTCAAGTGATCCGCCTGCCTTGGTGTCCCAAAGTGCTAGGATTATAGGCATGAACCACCACGCCCAGGCCCTGCTGAGCTATTTGATAGTTTTTGTACACCAAGAGCAAAATTCTACCAGAAATGTACCTCTTGCTGACATAATTGGAGCTGGGTCCAATCCCTAACAATCAACTCGTTTCTCCCATTCAATCGTTTTCTTTTTTTTCTTTTTTTAGAGATAAGATCTTGCTCTGTTGCCCAGACTTGGAGTGGCATGATCATGGCTCACGGCAGCTTTGAACTCCTGGACTCAAGCGAACCTCCCACCTCAGCCTCTCGAGTAGCTGGGACTATAGGCATGCACTACCACACCTGGCTAATTTCTTAATTTTTTTTTGAGTGCAGTGGGAATTCGGTCATGAAGTCGCCTCCGGTTCAGCCTTCTCCTGCCTCGCCTCTCCGGTAGGGGATACAGGCCTTTTTGTATTTTTAGTAGAGACGGGGTTTCACCCTGGTCTCGATCTCCTGACCTCGTGATCCGCCCGCCTCGGCCTCCCAAAGTGCTGGGATTACAAGCGTGAGCCACCGCGCCCGGCCTAATTTCTTAATTTTTATGTAGAGATGGGTTCTTGCTATGTTGCCCAGACTGGTCTTGAACTCCTGGCCTCCCAAAGTGCTGGGATTACAGGCATGAGCCACTACATCTGCACTTTTTTTTCTTTTTTAAAGTGTTGAGGCCAGGGGTGGTGGCTCACGCCTGTAATCCCAGCACTTTGGGAGGCGGAGCAGGTGGATCACCTGAGGTCAGGAGTTCGAGACCAGCCTGGGCAGCAACATGGTGAAACCCCATCTCTACTAAAAATACAAAAATTAGCCGGGCTTCGTGGTGGGCGCTTGTAATCCTAGCTACTCGGGAGGCTGAGGCAGGTGAATCACTTGAACGTGGGAGGCGGAGGTTGCAGTGAGCCGAGATCGCGCCATTGCACTCCAGCCTGGAAACAAGAGGGAGACTCCGTCTCAAAAAAATTAAAGTATTGAGAAATCTACTTCACATCAACAAATAGATTGGAAGACACCAGAATTTTGTTACTGTGATGTCTTTGTATTCTTTGAACTCCTGACAAGTTTTATGCCAAACTTCCATTGTGAAAAATTTTTGGTCATTTCAGTTGACAATTTCAGGTGACAATTCCAGTAATCCTTGAACTTTGCCAAAAACAATGGCTTGGAAACCAGCTTGGTTGCAGAAGGATTTAGTGACCCAATGTTTGCTTTCTCAAACCCACGCCAGTATTTTGAGTTGTCTCTTTGCTTCCTGCCAGGGAAGTGTTTGGACCTAGGGCAAAGCCCTGTGTTCATATCATGAAGAGAGGGAGGGAGGCCTTCCTTTCCTAGGGGGAGGTTAGGAAGAAAAATCTCTTAGAAGATATGTTCTAGTTTGGGCAACATGGCACCTCTACAAAAAGTACAAAAATTAGCTGGGCATGGGGCATGGTGGCATATGCCTGTAATTCCAGCTACTCAGGAGGCTGAGGCGGGAGGATTGCTTGAGCCCAGGAGGCAGGTTGCAGTGAACTGGGATCACACTACTGCACTCCAGCCTGGGCAATAGAGTGAGACTCTGTTTCAAAAAAAAAAAAAAAAGAGGTGATGAGGCCTGGCGTGGTGGCTCATGCTTGTAATCCTAACACTTTGGGAGGCCGAGGCAAGCGGATCACGAGGTCAGGAGATCGAGACCATCCTGGCTAACACGTTGAAACCCCGTCTCTACTAAAAATACAAAAAATTAGCCGGGTGTGGTGGCATGCGCCTGTAATCCCAGCTGCTCAGGAGGTTGAGGCAGGAGTATTGCTTGAACCCAGGAGGTGGAGGTTGCAGTGAGCCGAGATCACACCACTGCACTCCAGCCTGGGCGACAGAGTGAGACTCCAACTCAAAAAAAAAAAAAAAAAAAATTAGCCAAGTGTGTGGTGCATGCCTGTAGTCACAGCTACTGGCGAAGCTGAGGGAAGATCCCTTGAGCCCAGGAGGTTGAGACTATAGTAAGCTATGATCACGTCACTGCACTCCAGCCTGGGTGACAGAGTAAGACCCTGTCTCAAAGAATTAAAAAAGGCCGGGCACAGTGGCTCATGCCTGTAATCCCAGCAAATTGGGAGGCCGAAGTGGGTGGATCACCTGAGGTCAGGAATTCGAGACCAGCCTGGCCAACAAGGTGAAATTCCATCTCTACTAAAAATACAAAATTAGCCAGGTGTGGTGGTGTATGCCTGTAATCCCAGCTACTTGGGAGGCTGAGGCAGGAGGATCGCTTGAACTTAGGAGGTGGAGGTTGTAGTGAGCTGAGATCGTGCCATTGCGCTCCAGCCTGGGCAACAAGAACGAAACTCTATCTCAAAAAAAAGAACTAAAATAATTTTTAATGGCAAATGTGATCTATATTTTATCATAATATCATAATAACAACAAAAAAACTCTCTGGGTATCCATGTCCTGCTTGGGAGGTATTCATGAACTCCAGGGGCTTGAAGACCCCAGGACTCAGGGTGCTGAAAATATCTCACAATCAGTGCACAGACTGCACCCCCCTAGAGCAGCATCCTGCCAGATGGCCCACTCAGATCCCATATCAGCCTGGCCCTGCCCATCACCTACCTGGGGGCATCTGGGGCTTAGCCAAGCCTGGAGATGATGCTGGGGCGGTGGGAGAAGGTCCCTCCAGGGTGACCCTGGGCTCTGGGGCTGACGCGATACTAGGGGCCGGCTGGGTGGGTGCAGGGCTGTAGCTAGGCGTGGACGCCAGGCCTTTTCCTATGGCCACTGGTGGCGGGATGTCCGCTTCGTCAATGGCATTGCCCTTCCGGATGGAGGCCAGCAGGTTTTCCAGTGTCTGAGACAAGGCGTGAGTATCGGTTTGGGAGAAGCCAAGAGCTTGGTGTGGGGCATCGGGGTGGGGGGGTCCCTGTACCCTGCCCTCTGCCCTCTGCCCACTTACTTTAAGCCCCCGGTCATAGCGCCGCATCTTGGCACTGTCTCCCGCTTGTCTGGCGCTTTCCATTGCTGTCCGATAGAGCATCAGCCTCTCTTGCAAGGTGGTCTCCAGCCCCAGATGGGGGGCCTCAGGCTTCGGCTGTGGGAGGGCAGGGATACAGTGTGGGTGGTGACCCCACTTGGGATGCCCCTGTTAGCCCCTTCTGCAGTTAACAGTCAGCCCCATGTCATCCCTGGACCAGCCTCCCCCGCCCCAGTGAGGCAGAAATCATGGTCCTCATTTCCCAGTGGAGGGAATGGGGTTTCAGAAGCGTCATGTCACCCGCCTGATATGGGTCACGTGGCTGTGAAAGACAAGGGTGGGCCAGGCGCGATGGCTCATGCCTGTAATCCCAGCACTTTGGGAGGCCGAGGCAGGTGGATCACTTGAGGTCAGGACCAGCCTGGCCAACACAGAGAAACCCCATCTCTACCAAAAAATATAAAAATTAGCCAGGCATGGTGACACACACCTGTAATCCCAGCTACTGGGGAGGCTGAGGTCGGAGGATTGCTTGAACCTGGGAGGCAGAGGTTGTAGTGAGCTGAGATGGCACCACTGCACTCCAGCCTGGGTGACACAGCAAGACTCTATCTCATAAAAAAAGGCTAGGCCTTGAACCCCGGGCTGTCCGTTGGGTTGTGGTTCAAGGGAGTGGGGTCATCCGAACTGTACCTGGGCCACAGGAGGTGGGGTCTCTGAAGCCTTCTGCTCCTCTCCAAGGACCTCATTTAGCTCTGCCTGCAGGGACACATGGCCGGGGGCAGGACATGAGGGCCTGCTGGATGGGGGCAACCGGATAAGAGCCCCCACTCTGCCCTCAGTGCTCACCAACAGGTCGTCATCAGCCTCCAAGTCGTCCTCATCCGTCCCCTCCTCCTCATCCTCATCCGGGTCTCTCATGCACAGGCTGGCCATCTTCTCAATGGCCTCCATCGGCAAGGGACCTGGCAGTAGGGGGATGTCCCAGGTGGACCAGGGTCATATACCAAGAGCCCCCGTTTCCCATCCTGGACACGCTAGGTGATCCCACCTCTCGCTGACTTTCCCATTTCATCTCTTCCTTATTCAGCCTCAGGTCTGGGGCCCAGCTACCTGAATTCAAAACCCAGCTCTGCAGACCAGGCACAGTGGCTCACACCTGTAATCCCAGCACTTTGGGAGGCCGAGGCAGAAGGATCACTTGAAGTCAGGCGTTCGAGACCAGCCTGGCCAATATGATGAAACCCCATCTCTACTAAAAATACAAAAATTAGGCCGGGCGCGGTGGCTCACACCTGTAATCCCAGCACTTTGGGAGGCCGAGGCGGGTGGATCACAAGGTCAGGAGATCGAGACCATCCTGGCTAACACGGTGAAACTCTGTCTCTACTACAAATACAAAAAATTAGCCAGGCATGGTGGCGGGTGCCTGTGGTCCCAGCTACTCGGGAGCCTGAGGCCGGAGAATGGCGTGAACCTGGGAGACGGAGCTTGCAGTGACCCGAGATTGCACCACTGCACTCCAGCCTGGGCAACAGAGCGAGACTCCATCTCAAAAAACAAAACAAAACAAAACAAAAATTAGCTGGGCATGGTGGCATGTAATCCCAGCTGCTGGAGAGGCTGAGGCAGGAGAATCACTTAAGCCCAGGAGGCAGAGGTTGCAGTGAGCTGAGATCGCGCTGCTGCACTGCAGCCTGGGCAACAGAGCAAGGGTTTGTCTCCAAAAAAAATAAAAACACACACACACAACAACAACCACCAAAAAAACCCAGCTCTGCAACTTTCTCTCTGTGAGACCTTGGGCAAGTGATGTCACCTCTCTGAGCCTCAGTTTCTCAGTCTGTGACATGGGGATGACAACAGTTCCTCCTTCATAGGTAGGTTGGAGCAGAGGTCAATGAAGCTCTTAGAATAGCATATTGCCAATATCTTGTTATTAGTTATGTTACATTCTATAAAGCTGCCTTGAAGACTAAACTAATGACTATACGACTGTTACTCCTAGGGGAAATTTAAGCTTCGGTTCCTGTGAGCCTCCAGTCATAACCTTTTTTGGAGACAGGATCTTGCTCTGTCATCTAGGCTGGAGTGCAGTGGCCCGATCAGAGCTCACTACAGCCTCAAACTCTTGGCCTCAAGTGATCTTCCTGCCTCAGCTTCCCGAGTAGCTGGGATTACAGGCATGCACCACCACACCCAGCTCTGGTCACAAAATTTTAATCAACTGATCAATACACAGCCTTGCTCTATGTGTGTTTCTGTTTGAAGACACCTTACTGAATAGATATCGTTCATTCATTAACTTTGAATTCACAGCCAACAGCACAGTAATTCACGACTGAATGAAGCTTCTCTTTTTTGTTTTTTGGAGACAGGATCTTGCTCTGTTGCCCAGGCTGGAGTGCAGTGGCGCAATCTCTGCCCACTGCAACTGCTGCCTCCTGGATTCAAGCGATTCTCATGCCTCAGCCTCCCAAGTAGCTGGGATTACAGGTGTTCGCCACCAAGCTTGGCTAATTTTTGTATTTTTAGTAAAGATGGGGTTTCACCATGTTGGCCAGGCTGGTCTCGAACTCCTGGCCCCAAGTGATCTGTCCACCTTGGCCTCCCAGAGTGCTGGGATTACATGCATGAGCCAACGTGCCCGGCTGACATGAGCTTATTGTGTGTTAGGGGGCCCTGGGTGAAATACTTACGGACTCCAGATTAACTCCTATAACATGGTTATTATTTCCAGTTTTACAGATGGTGAAACTGAGGCCAAAGCACATGATGTGACGACTCCTCAAGTCACATAACCAGTAAGTGGCAGAGCTCGGATTCCAACTCTCAGTCTGGGTCCAGAGTTGATCTTTTTTTTTTTTTTTTTTTTTGAGACGGAGTCTCGCTCTGTCGCCCAGGCCGGAGTGCAGTGGCGCAATCTCGGCTCACTGCAAGCTCCGCTTCCCTGGTTCATGCCATTCTTCTGCCTCAGCCTCCTGAATAGCTCGGACTACAGGCGCCCACCACCACGCCCGGCTAATTTTTTTTTTTTTTTTGTATTTTTAGTAGAGACGGGGTTTCACCGTGTTAGCCAGGATGGTCTCGATCTCCTGACCTCGTGATCTGCCTGCCTCGGCCTCCCAAAGTGCTGGGATTACAGGCTTGAGCCACCGTGCCCGGCCTCAGAGTTGATCTTGACCCTCTTACCCAGATCATCGGCTCCAGGAGAACAGGGGTCTTCTCTGTCTTCTTTCCCCTACCTACCCAGTGCCCCCAGTTCTGCGCCCAAACCACTTGCAGGAGATCAGAAAAAGTTCTGAAGGTGTGTTAACCATCTCACCTTTGCCTTTGAGCTTCTCCAGGGCTGGGGGCTGGCCCCCGACCAAAGCCAAGAACTCAGCCTCCAGTTCTTCATCGTTAGCTCTGTCCTCAGGGATCATCAGGCCATCTGGGGAGAGGTCAACCAGCAGGCCCAGCTAGGGGGACAGCAAGGCTTCAGTCAGACCTTTGGTTTGCCACATGGCTAGAGGCAGCCATGATGGCCAGAGAGTCCCCTTGGGAGGAAGGAAACAAGGTCTCCCAGGGAAAGCCATTTCCCTGGAGAGTGCCAGGAGGCTGGAACAAGCCCAGAACAGGTGTTCCAAGATAGGCCAGGCCCTCTGGCACAGTTCAACCTGGGGCAAAGGGCAAGAGACCTAGCTCTCTGATCTGAATCCACACTTATGATGTGCTGCTGGGCCAAGTTCAGTGGGAAAAAGCAGGCCCCTGGCTGGGCACAGTGGCTCACGCCTGTCATCCCAGCACTTTGGGAGGCCAAGGCAAGAGGATGGCTTGTGTCTGGGAGTTCCAGACCAGCCTGGGCAATACAGTGAGACCCCCATCTCTACAAAAAAAAAAAAAAAAAATTTTATTTTTTTTTTTTTCCTGAGGCGGAGTCTCGCCCTGTCGCCCAGGCTGGAGTGCAGTAGTGCGGTCTCAGCTCACTGCAACCTCCGCCTCCCAGGTTCATGCCATTCTCCTGCCTCAGCCTCCCGAGTAGCTGGGACTACAGGAGCCCGCCGCCACGCCCGGCTAATTTTTTTTTTGTATTTTTAGCAGAGACGGGGTTTCACCTTGTTAGCCAGGATGGTCTTGATCTCCTGACCTCGTGATCCACCTGCCTCGGCCTCCCAAAGTGCTGGGATTACAGGAAAAAAAAACTTTTTAAAATTAGCTGGGAGTTGTGGTGTGTGCCTGTGGTCCCAGCTACTCGGGAGGCTGAGGCAGGAGGATCACTTGAGCCTGGGGAGGTCAAGGCTGCAGTGAGCCATGACTGTGCTATGGCGCTCCACCTGGGCAACAGAGTAAGGCCCTGTTGAAAGGAAAGAAAGAGAGATGGAGCAGGGGAGGGAGAGAGGGAGGGAGAGAGGGAGGGAGGAAGGAGGGAAGGAAAGAAAAAAAGAAAGAAGGGAGGGAGGGAGGGAGGGAAGCAGGCCCCACACTTTGCCCAAAGCAAAGCTACTCTGTACACTTGGGCTTTTCTTTCCAGCATCCTCAGCAGAGGGGGCTGTGTGGGAAGGTTGGGCTTCAAGAGCATGATGGCTTCATGTGGTGGCTCACACCTGTAATCCTAGCAATTTGGGAGGCCGAGGCAGGCAGGTCACCTGAGGTCAGGAGTTCGAGACCAGCCTAGCCAACATGGTGAAACCCCGTCTCTACTAAAAATACAAAAATTAGCTGGGCGTGGTGGCGGCGTCTGCAATCCCAGCTACTCAGGAGGCTGAGGCAGGAGAATTGCTTGAAACTGTGAACCTGGGAGATGGAGGTTGCAGTGAGCTGAGACTGCGCCACTGAACTCCAGCCTGGGCAACAGAGTGAGACTCTGTCTCCAAAAAAATAAAAAATAAAAATAAGAGCAATTAGAAGCCCTGACGACAGGGCCAGGTGCAGTGGCTCACACTTGTAATCCCAGCACTTTGGGAGACCAAGGTAGGGGGGGATCACCTGAGGTCAGCAGTTCGAGACCAGCCTGGCCAACATGGTGAAACCCCGTTACTACTAAAAATACAAAAATTAGGCCGGGCACGGAGGCTCATGCCTGTAACCCCAGCACTTTGGGAGGCCGAGGCAGACGGGTCACCTGAGGTGGGGAGTTCGAGACCAGCCTGACCAACAGGGAGAAACCCCGTCTCTACTAAAAAATACAAAATTAACCAGGCATGGTGGCCCATGCCTGTAATCCCAGCTACTCGGGAGGCTGAGGCAGGAGAATCGCTTGAACACAGGAGTTGGAGGTTGTGGTGAGCCGAGATCACGCCACCGCACTCCAGCCTGAGCAACAAGAGCGAAACTCCATCTCAAAAAAAAAAAGAAAAAAAACCATACAAAAATTAGCCGAGTGTGGTGGTGGGGGCCTGTAATCCTAGCTACTCAGGAGGCTGAGACAGAATCGCTTGAACCCAGGAAGCGGAGGTTGCAGTGGGCCGAGACTGCACCACTGCACTCCAGCCTGGGGCAAGAGAGCAAGACTCCGTCTCAAAAACAAACAAACAAAAAAAGAAGCCCTAGGCCGGGCGCGGTGGCTCACGCTTGTAATCCCAGCACTTTGGGAGGCCGAGGCAGGCGGATCACGAGGTCAGGAGATCGAGACCACAGTGAAACCCCGTCTCTACTAAAAATACAAAAAAAAATTAGCCGGGCGTGGTGGCGGGCGCCTGTAGTCCCAGCTACTCGGAGAGGCTGAGGCAGGAGAATGGTGTGAACCCGGGAGGCGGAGCTTGCAGTGAGCCGAGATCGCACCACTGCACTCCAGCCTTGGGCGACAGAGCGAGACTCCGTCTCAAAAAAAAAAAAGAAGCCCTAACCACAATGCAGGTTTGCCATGCAGACCCGTCTTCCTATCTTGGTTAATGACCAATCATGATGTGATAACATTGTGTTTAACCATATGAAATTGCCTTTCCTGTAGGTAAAAAATGGCCAAATATTGGCAGTTATGTATGGCTCCACCAACTAGTAATAATGATAATAGTAACATTTATTGAGTGCTATGTTCTAGCACTTTCCATAAACTATCTCAATGACTCTTTACAACTGTCCTGTAATGTAGGGTCTCTTGGAGGTCTCCATTTTTTATTTTTTATTTATTTATTTTGAGAAGGAGTCTCGCTCTGTCACCCAGTCTGGAATGCAGTGGCGCGATCTCAGCTCACTGCAACCTCTGCCTCCCGGTTCAAGCGATTCTCCCACCTCAGCCTCCCGAGTAGCTGGGATTACAGGTGCCTGCCACCATGCCCAGCTAATTTTTGTATTTTTAGTAGAGATGGGGTTTCGCCATGGCCTCCCAAAGTGCTGGGATTACAGGTGTGAGACACCGCCCCGAGCTTCCATTTTTAATTTTTTACTTTTATTTTAGAGAAAGTCTTGTTCTGTCACCCAGGCAGGAGCAGAAGTAGTGCAATCATAGCTCACTGCGGTCTTGAACTCTTGGGCTCAAGCAATCCTGCCTTCTTAGCCTCCCAAGTAGCAGGACTACAGGCACATGCCACCATGCCCAGTTAGTCTTTTTATTTTTTGTTGAGACGGGGGTCTCGCTTTTGCCCAGGCTGGTCTCAAACTCTGGCCTCAAATGACTCTTCCGCCTCTGCCTCCGCCTCCATCTCCTGAAGTGCTGGGATTATAGAGATCTCCATTTTACAGATGAGAAAGCTGAGGCTCAGAGCTGTAAAGTCAAGTGTCCAATGTACAGAGGCCAGGAGGGAACTTCAGGTTAGCCAGACTCGAATATCTGAACACCAAGCTATGTCCTGGGCTCCTTCTATCAAAACTGAGAAAAATCAAACTATCTGGTGCCTGGGGCAGAGGAGTCAGGAGAGTGAGAAGGGGCCCAGCCACAGTGCCATAAGCTTATGGCTGCAGCCCTGGATTTGTGTTTAGCTCTGGCCAAGCTGTTAATCCCTATGACCTTGGGCAGATGTCTTCACGTCTCTGAGTCTCAAAGTCCTCATCTGTACAATGGAATAAAAAGAGTCTGACATGGCCCCACTGATGCAAGGGCTTGATGTGTCAAGTCCGAGGACTGCCCCTCCCCGACTGGAGCAGCTGTGGCAACAGGTGGCCCTGAAACCGGGGCAGGACCCCAGGAGCTGGGGAGCCAAGGCCAGTAGGCCACACTTGGGTGGGGTTGGAGCCTCACCTGGGGGGCGGGGACCGGGGCTTACCTGGAGGGCGGAGATCGGGCTTCCCTGGGGGGTGGGGCCCTTCCCTGAGCGAGTGACGGGGGTGGGGAGGGATCCCCAGGTCGGGCCGTGGGACGCAGACTCACCTGGCGGGCGGCCGCGGCGCCTCTGCCCGGGGGTCCCGGGGGTCCTTTCCTCTTGTGCATCTTCAAGGCTGGATGCCCGGACCGCCTGCCCCCAAGCCCGGCCTTGCCCTGCCTCCTTCCCCGGGCCCTGTCGCCGTGCACTCGCCCTTCCTGAGTCCTGCACCCCTCGTCGGCGCCCCGCGGCCGTCGATCCCGAGCCCTCGCCTCCCTGCTTGGCCGTCCCACTTCCGCCTCGGGCCTCGGGCGCCGCCGCACCGGAGCGCAGCCACTGGACTCGCCGGGTCCGCCGAGCCGAAACTACAACTGCCGGCAGGTAGCGCGTGGGCGCGCATGCGCCTGGCGGAGGCGGTGCTAACTCTCGCGGGCCGCGTGGGCGGTGTTCGCGTCGCGCATGCGCGGGGCGGGACCTTGCGAGGCGCGGGGAAAAAGGCACAGCGTCCGCAGGTGTGAGGGGCGGCGACCTCTGTGGGGTTCACGGCGTCCTTCAGTCACCGACGGGCTCCGGCTTCATATGGGCTCTCGGCCTGTGGAGTCCTCACTTTTCGGTGGTCGGCGTAGTGTCAGTGTGGGGCTTGTCACCGGGAGCGGGGTCCACAGCGCCCACCCTCAGGCCTTTCCATCCTTCACCTCCCGACTCGAGGCCTCCAGGCTTCTGTGAGGGCCAATTTGGCCATTTATTTTTTCCAAAAAGAGTAACGCGGATAATTCAAGCGACTTATTCCCAACTGATCCAGGCAGAGCTCGTTTCTGATAAGGACAGAGGGTCATCAAAGACTTCTGTGGCCCAGGTCCGTTTTGGTTTGCCTCGCCCCCAAGGCTGGGAGAAACCGGCCTATGGCAGCTCTTGCCCCTCCAAGCTGTCCCCTTTAAAGTGGCACGATCTTGGCTCACTGCAACCTCTGCCTCCTGGGTTCAAGTGATCCTTGTGCCACAGCCTCCTAAGTAGCTGGGATTACGGGTGTGTGCCACCGCACCTGGCTAATTTTTTTTTTTTTTTTTTTTTAAGAAGGAGTCTCTCTCTGTCGCCCAGGCTGGAGTGCAGTGGAGCGATCTCGGCTCACTGCAACCTCTGCCTCATGGGTTCAAGGAATTCTACTGTCTCAGCCTCCGGAGTAGCTGGGATTACAGATGTGCACTACGATGCCCAGGCTAATTTTTGTATTTTTAGTAGAGAGGGGGTTTCACCATATTGGCCAGGCTGGTCTCCAGAGGCCCCTGGAGAGTCCTCAAGTGTCCTTGGAAGGGCCCCCAGATACCCCAGTCTGGAGGGAGGGGCTTCACACAGGCTGTCTCATCCTAGGGACCAGAGTCTGGGTCCCTGGGGCTATCTATAAGGACCCCCCCAAGGGCCCATTTGTCTTTCAGGTCCTGGGCATAAGATCTTAAGTTCGGAGGAGGCTTGAATTCCTACCTGGTCATGGCCCAAAGTGGCTGTGACTCTGTGTCCGAATGGGAGCCATCTGACCCCTGGGGCAGCCAAATGAGCTGAGGTGGAGGTGGGGGTAACCTCTGCTCTCAGCCAAAGCCACTGGATATAAACAGAGACAGAGACTGCTTATAATGATGAGAGATTTTGCTTGTTTTCAGATTTCTCAAGGGGAAGATAAAATGACTAAGAGGAAGAAGCTGCGGACCTCAGGTACGTTCATTCAAATGGACACTTCTTGATTTCTGCTTCTGCTTGTGGGAAGAATGTGGGCATGTTTATTGCAGATCTGGCTAACACAACTGCCCCAACCTCCTTAAAAGCAAGCAAGGATTGGCCAGGTGCTGTGGCTCGCGCCTGTAATCTCAGCACTTTGGGAGGCCAAGGCGGGCGGATCACAAGGTCAGGAGTTCAAGACCAGCCTGACCAACATGGTGAAACCCTGTCCCTACTAAAAATACAAAAATTAGCCAGGTGTTGTGGCACGTGCCTGTAGTCCCACCTACTCAGGAGGCTGAGGCAGGAGAATCGCTTGAACCTGGGAGGCGGAGGTTGCAGTGAGCCGAGATGGTGCCACTGCACTCCAGCCTGGGCAACAGAGCAAGACGCTGTCTCAAAAAAAAAAAAGAAAAAGAAAAAGACAAAAAGGATTTAATTCATGCTGGTAAGAAAAATAGGCGACCAGGCGTGGTGGCTCACGCCTGTAATCCTAGCACTTTGGGAGGCTGAGGTGGGCGGATCGCTTGAGTCCAGGAGTTCAAGACCAGCCTGGGCAACATAGCGAGATCCTGTCTCTACAATGTAAAGTAAGGAAATTAGCTGGGCGTGGTGACAGGCACCTGTAGTCCCAGCTACTCAGGAGGTTGAGGCAGGAAGATCGCTTGAACTGGGAGGTGGAGGTTGCAGTGAGTCAAGATCATACTACTGCACTCCATCCTGACTGATAGAGTGAGGCCCTGTCTCAAAAAAAAAGAAAGAAAGAAAAATAGAAATAACGGAGAGGGCATACAGGAAAAGTAAAAGTGAAAGTTTTTAGAGATTCTACAAGCCTCTGGTGGGGTCCCACAGCTTAGAGGAGGCCTCCCCGGGCTTCAGGGCAGCGGGACAGCCTCCCTGCGGAACCAGTCCCAGAGATGACCCCTGGAATAATGCTTGATATACTACAAGGCCACCTGGTATGTGGCTGAGTGTTTTACTCTGGGGCCCAAAACCTGGGTTCATCCCAGTTCTGCTCACTGTGTGGTGGTGGATGAGTTCCTCTGTGCCTCAGTTTCCCCTTTTGTAAATTGGGGATAATAAAAGCCACTACCCTTTCCTTTAGAGCAGTGTTTCTCAACTAGGTGAGAGGAAGGGATTTTGACCCCCAGGGGACAGCTGGCAATTTTTGGAGACTTTATTTTTTTTTTGGACACCAAGTCTGACTCTGTCGTCCAGGCTGGAGTGCAGTAGCAAGATCTTGGCTCACTGCAGCCTCCACCTCCCGGGTTCAAGCGATTCTGCAGCCTCAGCTCCTAAGTAGCTGGGACTACAGATGTGCACCACCATGCCCGCCTAATTTTTGTATTTTTAGTAGGGATAGGGTTTCACAATGTTGGCTAGGCTGGTCTCAAATTCCTGACCTCAGGTGATCCGCCTGCCTCAGCCTCCCAAAGTGCTGGGATTACAGGTGTGAGCCCCCGCACCCGGCCTAGAGACTTTTTTTGGTTTTCATAACTGGGGAAATTATACTGACATCTAGTGGGTGGAGGCCAGGGATGCTGCTCAAATATCCTACCATGCATAGGATGCCCCCCAGCCACAGAGAATGATCCAGTCCCAAATGTCCTCCAAGGTGGAGAATCCTGCCCTTAGAGCTCACACGTGGATTAGTATCTGTAACGCACCGAGAACTGACCTAAGGTAGTACACAAATGTATGCTGCTGTTAACAATTCTTCTTCCAGACTTTTAAGAAAACTTTTATTTTGAAGTAATCTGGGACTTAAAAGTTGCAAAAATAATTCAGAGAGTTCTACCCTTCCCCAAGCTTTCCCTAATGTTGACATCTAGCATAGCCATAGGACAGTGATCAACTATAGAACAGCATGAAAAACAAGCCAGGACTCCAACCTCGGTACACTGCTTCTAGACTTTTTTTTTGTTTGTTTTTTTGAGATGGAGTTTCGCTCTTGTTGCCTAGGCTGGAGGGCAGTGGCGCGATCTCAGCTTACTGCAACCTCCACCTCCCAAGTTCAGGCAATTCTCCTGCCTCAGCCTCCCAAGTAGCTGGGATTACAGGCACCAGGTGATCTGCCCGTCATGGCGTCCCAAAGTGCTGGGATACAGGAGTGGGCCACCACGCCCAGCCCAGACTTTTTTGTTTTTGTTTTTGAGACAGAGTCTTGATCTTGTTGCCCAGGCTGGTGCGATCTTGGCTCACCGCAACCTCTGCCTCCCAAGTTCAGGCGATTCTCCTGCCTCAGCCTCCCAAGTAGCTGGGCTTACAGGCACCCGCCACCATGCTCAGCTAATTTTTGTATTTTTTTAGTAGAGTCAGGGTTTGGCCAGGCTGGTCTCGAACTCCCAACCTCAGGTGATCTGTGCACCTCGGTCTCCCAAAGTGCTGGGATTACACGCATGAGCCAGCACGCCCAGCTCAGACTTTTTTTTAATATGGTGTCTCACTCTGTCACCCAGACTGGAGTGCAGTGGCACGATCTTGACTCACTGCAGCCTCCGCCTCCTGGTTTCAAGCGATTCTCTTGCGTCAGCCTCCTGAGTAGCTGGAATTACAGGTGTCTGCCACCACGCTTGGATAGTTTTTGTATTTGTAGTAGAGATGGGGTTTCACAACGTTGCCCAGGCTGGTCTTGAACTCCTGGCCTCACATGATCTGCCCGCCTCAGCCAAAGTGCTGGGATTACTGGGGTGAGCCACCATACCCAGCTTTTTTTTTTTTTCTTTTTTTTGAGACAGAGTCTTGCTTTGTCACCCAGGCTGGAGAGCAGTGGCACAATCATAGCTCGCTGCAGCCTCGACCTCCCCAGGCTCAGGTGATCTTCCCACCTGAGCCTCCCGAATAGCTGGGACTATAGGTGTGTGCCACCATGCCTGGCTAACTTTTGTATTTTTTGGAAGAGACGAGGCCTCACTATGTTGCCCAGGCTGGTCTTGAACTTCTGGGCTCCAGCAATCCACCTGCCTTGGCCTCCCAATGTGCTCAGAATTACAGGCGTGAGCCACCATGCCTGGTCAGACTTTTTCTGTATATATACAGATACAGTGTTGTTGTTGTTTTTTTTTTTGAGACAGAGTCTCACTCTGTCACCCAGGCTGGAGTACAGTGGCACGATTTTGGTTCACTGTAACCTCTGCCTCCTAGGTTCAAGTGATGCTCATGCCTCAGCCTCCTGAATAGCTGGGATTACAGGCGCCTGCCACCATGCCTGGCAAATTTTTGCATTTTTAGTAGAGATGGGGTTTCAACATGTTGGCTAGGCTGCTCTCTAACTCCTGACTTCAAGTTATCCGCCTGCCTTAGCCTCCCAAAGATTACAGGCATGAGCCACCGTGTCTGGCCCAGGTAAAATGTTTTTATTGGAAAGTAGAATCATCACACTTGTGATCTGCAACCTCCATTTTTCACTTTGCGGTAGATCATGACCTGACCATGTTTACTTGTCAACATACCTATACAATTTAATCATTTGAAAAGAAAAACACCCCAAAATAGCCAGGCTTGGTGGTATGCACCTGTACTCCAGGCTACTTGGGAGGCCAAGGTGAAAGTATTGCCTGAGACCAGGAGTTCGTGACCAGCCTGAGCAATATAATGTTACCCAGTCTCTAAAAAAAAAATTTTTAATTAACCTGTGTGGTGGCGCCTACCTGTAGTCCTGGCTACTTAGAAGATTGAGGCAGGAGGATGGCTTGAGCTGGGGAGTTCCAGGCTGCAGTGAGCTATGATTGCACCTGCACTCCAACCTGGGCCACAGAACAAAAACCTGTCTCTTAAAAACAAGAAAGATTGTTGGGCACGATGGCTCATGCCTGTAATCTGAGCACTTTGGGAGGCCGAGGCAGGTGGATCATTT
The DNA here is from genome assembly GCF_009828535.3 of Hylobates moloch. NCBI lineage: Eukaryota > Metazoa > Chordata > Mammalia > Primates > Hylobatidae > Hylobates > Hylobates moloch. Next base: position 47,032,497 of record NW_026652287.1, on the reverse strand, counting down.
GAGGTCAGGGTTCGAGACCAACCTGGTCAACATGGTGAAACCCCATCTGTACTAAAAACACAAAAATTAGCCAGGCATGGTGACATGTGTCTGTAAGCCCAGCTACTTGGGAGGCTGAGACACCAGACTCACTTGAGCCTGGGAGAGCTGAGATTGCACCACTGCACTCCAGCCTGGGCGACAGAGTGAGACTCTGTCTTAAAAAAAAAAGGAACAAACCAAGTCAGAAAGACAAACTCCCAATATGATGTAGTAGAGTTCCATTTGCCTATCATTTTCTAAAGTAAGTTAAATTTCTTCAAAATTTTGAAATGACTTTTTAATTTAGTGGCTGATGAATTTAGGGAATGGTGTTCATGTTTTTTCCCCCAAGATATGGGACAGAAGAGGAAATGATCAGCAGATTGAACATGTTTTGTGCAGAGATGAGCAACAGGCTGCTTGGAGGCATCAGAATTTCTCTGACCTTGGAGGGAGAAGCTGGGGACAGCCAGGCCCACCCACAGCAGGTCACTTGGGGCCTCTGTTGGCGGTAGACTCCCCAGCTCAGTGGACCTCTGGGCTGGCCCTGGACAGCCCTTTCTGTGTGTGCTGGAAGGGTGGAGAGAGAGGAACAAAATTCTGGCAGGTGGTGAAGAGGCCTTTTCCCTCCCAATGTCTTTAGTCTTTGGTGTTGAACACAAGGTACTGCCTTATTTTTTCTTAAATTAGTCCCATGTGGACAGATCACAGGAAGGAAAGAGAAGACTCTTCAATGCCATTGATATTTTTTTGCTTTTTATTCGGTACAAATGGCCATTCAGTCAGCCAAGTGAGCAAGTGTTTGAGAATCTCAAGAAACCAAATAAACAAAGCAGCTATATTTTGTCTTTTCTGGCAGACCACAAGGTCGTGTTTCTTTTGAGACAGAGTCTTGCTCTGTCACTCAGGCTGGAGTACAGTGGTGCAGTTTTGGCTCACTGCAACCTCCGCCGCCTGGGTTCAAACGATTCTCCTGCCTCAACCTCCTGATTAGCTGGGACTACAGGTGCCCACCACCACACCTGGCTAATTTTTTGTATTTGTAGTAGAGACAGGGTTTCACCATGTTGGCCAGGCTGGTCTTGAACTCCTGACCTCAAGCAATGCGCCCACCTCACCCTCTCAAAGTGGTGAGATTACAGGCATGAGCCACCGCGCCTGGATGGTTAGGAATGTGTTTGTATAAGCAATGTCCATCGGAGCTTTACTTGTGGTGGTACGTCCTTTGAGGTGGGCACCTGAGGGGGCGGGGCAGGGTGAAGAGGAGATCAAAGGGTGCAGCACACTCAGTTCCTGCCCTGGAGATCCTCCAGCTCTAGTCAGGGGACAAAGGAAAATGCTTCTCACAGGGAGAGCTAAGCAAACATACAGCAGTGGGATAAAGTTCTAAATGGGCACTCCTTAACCATAACTGACAGAATTACAAGCAATTGACCGTGCGCCATGGCTCACACCTGCAATCCCAGCACTTTGGGAGGCCAAGGCAGGCAGATCACTTGAGATCAGGAGTTCAAAACCAGCGTGGCCAACATGGTGAAAACCCATCTCTACTGAAAATACAAAAAAATTCACCAGGCATGTGGCTTGCGCCTGTAGTCGCAGCCAATCGGGAGGCTGAGGCAGGAGAATTGCTTGAACCCAGGAGGTGGAGGTTACAGTGAGCTGAGATCATGCCACTGTACTCTAGCCTGGGCGATAGAGCGAGAGTCTATCTCAAAAAAAAAAAAAAAAAAGAAGAAGAAGAAGAAAAGAAGAAGAATTAGAACCAATTACAGGAAGATTGCTGTGGTTTAGTGGAGGGCAAACAGCTGAATGAGGACTGATGCAGACGCTAGCAATTGGCATCGAGGAAAGAGAGACTCATTCAGTAGGTTTACTTCATGACGTGTAAGTGTGTAGTGTAGAGCTGAGGTTGGAAAGAGTCCATCTGGGGTTTGGATAGTGTTATTCTTTTTTTTTTTTTGAGATGGAGTTTCACTCTTGTTGCCCAGGCTGGAGTGCAATGACGCGATATCGCCTCACCGCAACCTCCGCCTCCCGGGTTCAAGCGATTCTCCTGCCTCAGCCTCCCGAGTAGCTGAGATTACAGGCATGAGCCACCATGCCCGGCTAATTTTGTATTTTTAGTAGAGACAGGGTTTCTCCATGTTGGTCAGGCTGGTCTTGAACTCCCGACCTCAGGTGATCCGCCTGCCTCGGCCTCCCAAAGTGCTGAGATTACAGGCATGAGCCACTGTGCCCGGTCCTGGATAGTGTTATTCTTTAGTTTTTTTTTTTAGAGACAGGATCTAGCTCTGTTGCTGAGGCCAGAGTGCAGTGGCACAATCATGGCTCGCTGCAGCCTCAACCTCCAGGGCTCAAGCAATCCTCCTGCCTCAGCCTCCCAAGTAGCTGAGACTACAGGTGCATGCCACCACCCTCAGCTAATTTTTAAATGTTTTATAGAGGTGGGCTCTCACTGTGTTACCCAAATGAGATCCTAGACTAAAGCGATCCTACCCCCTCAGCCTCCTGAGTAGCTGGGACTACAGGTGTGCACCACCACACCTGGCTGTTGGTTTGTCTTTTTGTTCTCCCTGCCTTGGCAGAAATCTACTACATAGTAGGCATTCAGTAAATGCTCAAGTATTCTTAAGTGTGCTAGTTCTGGAGTTGGACGGGGTGCCAGCCTTGGTTCCTTGGCCTCCGTGTGCCTTAATGTGTTCACCTCTCTGGGAACTTGGGGCCCTTGGGTGTCAATTCTCGCATCTTTCCTTTCCTTTTAATTTAATTTAATTATTTATTTATTTTTTGAGATAGAATCTCACTCCCTTGCCCAGGCTGGAGTGCAGTGGCGCTATCTTGGCTTATTGCAACCTCAGCCCCCCGATTCAAGCCATTCTCCTGCCTCAGCCTCCCAAGTAGCTGGGATTACAGGTGCCCACCACCATGCCCAGCTAACTTTTGCATTTTTAGTAGAGATGGTGTTTTGCCATATTGCCCTTTTATTTATTTATTTATTTTAATTTAAATGTTTAATTTAAATGTTTTTTTGAGACAGGCTGTAGTTCTGTTGCCCAGGCTGGAGTGCAGTGGCACAGTCTGGACTCACTGCAATCTCTTCCTCCAGGCTCAAGTCATCCTCCCCCTTCAGCCTCCCCAGTACGTGGGACTACAGGCATGCACCACCATGTTTGGCTAATTTTCATACTTTTTAGACAGGGTTTCACCATGTTGCCCAGGCTGGTCTTGAACTGCTGAGCTCAAGCAATCCACCTGCCTCGGCCTCCCAAAGTCCTGGGATTACAGGATGGCATCTTTCCTTGCTGGTGACAAAGGCTGATACTTTAATCATGGACAAAGATAATATTGAATTGCTCAAGGTTACTTCTGTAAGGCAGGCATAACAGCAGCACCCTGCCTTGAGCTTTTATCTTAACACACACAAGTTCTTAGGACAGCATCTGGTGTGGAACCACTAGAGTCAACCCTTATCATTTGTTCACTGAATACATGATTAGGTTTGGGGAAGTCTTACAAGCCAGCCACTATTGAAAGTTTTGATGTGGCTGGGCACGGTGGCTCATGCCTGTAATCCCAGCACTTTGGGAGGCCGAGGTGGGTGGATCATGAGGTCAAGAGATCGAGACCATCCTGACCAACATGGTGAAACCCCGTCTCTACTAAAAATACAAAAATTAGCTGGGCGTGGTGGTGCGCGCCTGTGGTCCCAGCTACTCGGGAGGCTGAGGCAGGAGAATCACTTGAACCCAGGAGGCAGAGGTTGCAGTGAGCAGAGATCGTGCCATTGCACTCCTAGCCTGGTGACAGAGTGAGACTCTGTCTCAAAAAAAAAAAAAAAAAAGAAAAGTTTTGATGTAAGGGAGTTTTCTTAATTCAAAAAATGAATGCTGGCCAGGCAAAGTGGTTCATGCCTGTAATTCCAGCACTTCGGGAGGCCGAGACAGGAGGATCACTTGAGTGCCAGAGTTCATGACCAGCCTGGGCAACATATGAGACCCTGTCTCTACAAAACAAAAGCAAAAGAAAACTTAGCCAGGCATGGTGGCACACACCTTTTGTCCCAGCTACTCGAGTGGCCTGAGGCAGGAGGATGGCTTGAGCCCATGAGGTCAAGACTGCAGTGATCCACAGTTGCACCACCACACTCCAGCTGGGGAGACAAAGCCAGACCCTGTCTCAAAAAAAGAAAAAAAAATATATAGTATATATAATACATAAATACGTATATATAAATACATATGTATGTATAAATGCGTATAAATATATATATTTACGTATTTGGCTGAGGCTGAATCCTGTGGTGGCGTGGCCTGGCTTTAGGTCACATGGAACAACCTGGCAATATAATGGGATATGTAATATATATTGTATATATTTAATAAATATATAATATATCATATATAAATATATAATACAAGGATATAATTTTTATAATATATTAATATATCATAAACATAATTTAAATAATATATATTTTATAATTATAAATATATAATATGTAAATACATTATAATTATATATTTTATATGTATGTATATGTTAAATATGAATACATATGTATTTTTATATATGATTTATAATATATATTAATTTTTTTTTGAGACGGAGTCTTGCTCTGTCAACCAGGCTGGAGTGCAGTAGTGCAATCTCAGCTCACTGCAACTTCTGCCTCCCGGGTTCAAGCGATTCTCCTGCCTCAGCCTCCCAAGTAGCTGGGACTATAGGTGGGTGCCACCATGCCCAGCTAATTTTTGTATTTTCAGTAGAGACAGGGTTTTGCCATGTTGGCCAGGCTGGTCTTCAACTCCTGACCTTAGGTGATCCACCCGCCTCGGCCTCCCAAAGTGCTGGGATTATAGGGGTGAGCCACCGTGCTATATATACAAAGATGTCAATAAGCACCTTTAGCCTCTTAAATGCCAGAAGAAGACACATCGCAATTGCCTTCAGTGATGGGGAAGTTAGTGCAGAAATGCAAGGGGCCAGGACGTGGCCAAAGCATCACCTCTTCAGCACCCGGTGGCTGAGAGTCCCGGTTTTCCCAGGACGGCTATTTTGCAGATGTTTCAGCACACTAGAGTGGTACATAATTTAGTCTTGTCTGCCCTTGGTGGTGTGCATTTATCCAGTCACGTGCTAAGTATTTATTGAGCACCAACAGTATACAAGATGCTCTTACGGGCACTTGGGACCCCGCAGAGAGTGAAATGGATTCGGCTCCTTCTCGCATGCAGTGTGGTCGTACTGGGGGAGACCTCAGTTGTCAGCCATGGCAGTGGCTGTATCCCCAACCCCTTCATCTTCCTCTATCTCTAAAACAGGAGATGGACTCTGTCCTCCAAAACCCCTAAAGAACCCAAGGCTAGGAGACTCTGATGGGGACCCCCAGAGTTCCATGTTGGGCTGTTTACATCACCCTGAGGAGCCAGAGGGCAAACTGGGACCTGTTCCCTCTACACAGCAGCACAGGGAGGAACCAGGAAAGGCCGTGTCCAGGTAGGTGGCTCTGAACATTCCGGCAGGTCTCCCCACTGACAGTCCACATAGCACAGCAGCTCAGCAGACAGCAATGCTTTGGGAAAGAGACCCACAACCTATCCAGTGCTGTGACCCACTCCCTCCCAGAGCTCAGGGCCCTCGGATCTCGCTTCTCCTAGCTTTCCTCGCTGGTAAGAAGGGTTGATGTTTTAGCCGGACATGGTGGCTAATGCCTGTAATCCCAACACTTTGGGAGGCCGAGGGGGGAAGATCACTTGAGGTCACGAGTTTGAGACAAGCTTGGCCAACACTGCAAAATCCCATCTCTACTAAAAATACAAAAATTAGCCGGGTGTGGTGGCGCACCTGTACTCCCAGATACTCGGGAGGCTAAGGCAGGAGAATCGACTGAACCCAGGAGGCAGAGGTTGCAGTAAGCTGAGATCATGCCACTACACTCTAGCCTGGGCAACAGTGAGACTCCATCTAAAAAAAGAAAAAAAGAAGTTTTAACTGTGGGCAAAGATAACATAGAATTTTTCAGGGTTACAGAACTCATATTCTATAACTCATATTCTGTCTGCTGGTCAAACCCATCCGTCTTCCACGTTCCTCCTCCTCCTTAATCAAGAAGGGAACAAAGGAATTGTTGTTATGTGAGCTAACGACCAATAAAAAAGAAACGCAATCAGGGCTGGGTGCAGTGGCTCGTGCCTGTAATCCCAGCACATTGGGAGGCTGAGGCAAGAGGATCACTTGAGCCCAGGAGTTCAAGAGGAGCCTGTGTAACATAACAAGGATAACCCCATATCTACAAGAAATAAAATAATTAGCCAAAACAAAACGATATACATATCCTTATTTATTTATTTATTTATTTATTTATTTATTTATTTGAGACAGGGTCTTGCTCTGTCACCCAGGCTGGAGTGCAGTGGCGTGATCTCGGCTCACTGCAACCTCCACTTCCCGGGTTGAAGCGATTCTCCTGCCTCAGCCTCCTGAGTAGCTGGGATGAAAGGCGCCCGCCACCACACCCAACTAATTTTTGTATTTTTAGTAGAGATGGGGTTTCACCATGTTGGCCAGGCTGGTCTCGAACTCCTGACTTAAGGTGATCCACCCGCCTCGGCCTCCCAAAGTGCTGGGATTACAGGCGTGAGCCACCACGCCTGGCCCTTATTTATTTTAAATACAACCCTAAGTTTCACTAGTTTTTAAAGTCACTATGTTTCTTGCATCCACGATTTCCTTTCCCTAGAATGTGCCATGTCAGGGCTGGAGTGTCCGTCCAAATGAGAATATCCCTATTCCCAGTTCAGAAGGCAATACCTGGGATTATAACCGTAACAAAGTCACCTGTTGAGGCAGTGTATTCTCCAGGTGGGACTCTGCACCCTCCTTGCCAGTTAAATGTTCTCAGGTCACTGCTTCTCCATCCCCATCCCACTCTTTTAAAGCAGGTTTTCCAGGGCCTTCCATCTAGCAGACATTTTTTTTTTTTGAGACAGGGTCTTCCTCTGTCACCCAGGCTGGAGTGCAGTGGCGTGATCATAGCTCATTGCAGCCTGAACTCCCCTGGCTCAGATGATCCTGCCATCTCAGCCTCCCAAGTAGCTGGGACCACAGGCACACATCACCACGTCCAGCTAATTTTTAAATTTTTTGTAGAAAAGGGGTCTCACTATGTTGCTCAGGCTGGGCATCCACCCACCTCAGCTTCCCACAGTGCTGGGATTAAAGGGAAGAGCCACTGCGCCCAGCGTAGGAGACTCTTAGCACCGGTTTCCTCTTGGATTTTGTTTTGCATTTGTCTCAATAGGTGAGTGACAACCTAGGAGGATTTCAGATCCCCCTCGTTTATTTGTTTGTTTATTTGTTTGTATTTGACACAGAGCCTTGTTCTCTTGCCTGGGCTAGAATGCAGTAGCACAATCTTGGCTCACTGCAACCACTACCTCCTGAGTTCAAGCCATTCTGCCTCAGCCTCCCGAGTAGCTGGGATTACAGGCGTGTGCCACCACATCCAGCTAATTTTTGTATTTTTAGTAGAGATAGGGTTTCACCATGTTCCCCAGGTTGGTCTCGAACTCCTGGCCTTGGTGATCTGCCCACCTCAGCTGCCCAAACTGCTGGGATTACAGATGTGAGCCACCATGCCCGGGCAGATCTCCCTCAGTTTTATCTTTTCCTACACAGCTCCCCAGATGAGGAAACAGGATCTCCCTGCCGGCTCCTCCGTCAACCAGAAAAGGAGCCAGCCTCCCTTCCTCCTTCCCAGGTGAGCTCGTCCTGTGGCCTCGTGGATATAGAAGCACCACTGCCTCCCTTAAAGTTTCGGCTCTGTGTCTCCCTTCTTTGTCACCAATTGCTCACTCACGGTCTACAGGAGCTGGAGGGAAGGTGCCCAGAGGCAAGGGCGGAGTTCTCCCAAGGCTACAAGAAAGGACCAGGTTTGGGGTTGCTTCTTTCCTGAGACCTCATTCCTCTCTTATCTTTGTTGCTGCTTTGTTCTTGTATCCGGTTTACAGAACTCAGTCGGGAGGTTTGTTCCCCAGTTCGCAAAATCCAGGAAGACAGTGGCAAGAAAAGGAGAGATGAAGGATGAGGACCGTGGGAGTGGGGCCTTTAGCCTGGTAAGGCTCTAAAATCAGCCAGGCTGAGCCCAGCGCAGGTGCAGCCTCCTGGCCCAGCCTCGGCAGCCCCATTTAACCCTGGAGTTCTTTGGCAATGGTGAGGCCCGCACCTCTCCACCCGCCGTTTTCAGTACATTGCAGTTTTCAGTACATTGCACTATGGATGTGTGTTGTGTATGCAACAATTCTTCATTTTTTTTTCTTTTTTTTGAGACAGAGTTTCACTCTTGTCACCCAGGTTGGAGTGCAATGGCGCCATCTTGGCTCACTGCAACCTCTGCCCCACTGGGTTCAAGCAATTCTCCCGTCTCAGCCTCCCGAGTAGCTGGGATAACAGGCGCCTGCCCACCGCGCCCAGCGAATTTTTGTATTTTTAGTAGAGACGGGGTTCCACCATGTTGGCCAGCCTGGTCTTGAACTTCTGACCTCAGGTGATCTGCCCGCTTCAGCCACCCAAAGTGCTGGGATTACAGGCATGAGCCACCGTGCACGGCCTTACCGCAGTTTTTTAAAAAACACAAAATGGTACAGAGTGAAGTTCCGGTGTTCTCTGTTTTAGCTTTGCCAAGTGGTAACACCATGCATAACTATAGTCCATCGTCAAAACTAGGCAATTGGCCAGGTGCAATGGCTCATGCCTATGATCCCAACACTTTGGGAGACCTCCCTTGACCAGCCTGAGCAACATGGCAAGACTCTGTCTCTACAATAATTTTTTTTTTTTTTTTTTTTTTTTGAGATGGAGTCTTGCTTATCGCCCAGGCTGGAGTGCAGTGGTGTGATCTCGGCTCACTGCAGCCTCCATCTCCTGGGTTCAAGCAATTCTCCTGCCTCAGCCTCCCCAGTAGCTGGGACTACAGGCGCACACCACCACACCCAGCTTATTTTTGTATTTTTATTAGAGTAGGGGTTTCACCCTGTTGGCCAGGCTGGTCTCAAACTCCCAACTTCAAATGATCCACCTGCCTCGGCCTCTCAAAGTGCTGGGATTACAGGCATGAGCCACTGCATCCAGGCTACAATAATCATTTTAAAACTTGGCCAGGTGCAGTGGCTCCCACCTGTAATCCCAGCACTTTGGGAGGCCGAGGCGGGAGGATCACTGGAGCCCAGGCATTCAAGACCAGCCTGGGCAACATGGCACAACTCCATCTCTACAAAACAACCCACAAAATTTAGCCAGGTGTGGTGTGTACCTGTAGTTCCAGCTACTTAGGAGGCTGAGGTGGGACTGTCATCTGAATCTAGGAAGGTCAAAACTACAGTGAGCCGTGATCACACCACTGCACTCCAGCCTGGACGAAAGAGTGAGACCCTGTCTCAAAATTATGAAAAATAAATAATAAAAATAATGATAGCCGCTGGGTGCGGTGGCTCACGCCTTTAATCCCAGCACTTTGGGAGGCCGAGACAGGCAGATCACCTGAGGTCTGTAGTTCGAGACCAGCCTGGTCAACATGGAGAAACTCTGTCTCTACTAAGTATACAAAATTAGCCGGGCATGGGGGTGCGAGCCTGTAATCCCAGCTACTTGGGAGGCTGAGGCAGGAGAATTGCTTGAACCTGGGAGGTGGGGGTTGCGGTGAGCCAAGATGGCACCATTGCACTCCAGCCTGGGCAACAAGAGTGAAACTCTGTCTAAAAGTAATAATAATAATAAACAGGAAATTGACATTGGTGTGGTCTGAATGCCACCTTGGTTTTCATATCCCTGATCTGATTGAGTGCCTGGTGCTGGCAGAGAGAAGAGCTTGGTGGAAGGAGAGGTTTCTGTGCTTCCAGATCCCCCTCCAGTCGCTGGCCCTGGTACTGATGCCTATTTCCATGCATGATGGCCGGTGCCAATATCTGAGTCTTTGAACAGGGCAGTCACAACTATTAGATCGGTGCAAAAGTAAGTGCAGTTTTTGCCATTAATTTTTGTGTGTGTGTGAGACAGAGTCTTACTCTGTCGTCCAGGCTGGAGTGCAGTCCTATCTCGGCTCACTGCAACCTCCGCTTCCCGGTTTCAGACAATTCTCCGGCCTCAGCCTCCTGAGTAGTTGGGACTACAGTCACCTGCCACCACGCCTGCCTAATTTTTGTATTTGTTTAGTAGAGATGGGGTTTCACCATTTTGGCCAGGCTGATCTTGAAATCCTGACCTCAAGTGATCCGCCCACCTCGGCCTCCCAAAGTGCTGGGATTACAGGCGTGACCCACCACGCCTGGCCAGTTTTTGCCATTAAAAGTAATGACGAAACCCGCAATTACTTTATACCAACCTAATAGAAAACTCTTCAGAGAACTTGGTTATCAAAGGCCCCAGGGCTGAGTCTTTTTCTTTCCACAGGAAACACTCCCAGAGTCCAGTGCCCAGAGTCCAGGATGCCAGCTGCTAGTGGAGACCCTGGGAGCCCCCCTCCAGGAGGCCACGGAGCCGGGGGATCCAATGCAGGCAGACAGTGCCCGCCCTGAGCAGAGCAGTCAGAGCCCTGTGCAGGCGGTGCCCAAAAGTGGGGATTCTCGGCCTGATGACCCTCCAGACAGGGGGACGGGGTTGTCCGGCTCACAGAAGGCCAGCCAAGACCACCTGTCAGAACAAGGGGCCGACGACAGCAAGCCTGAGACAGACAGGGTTCCAGGTGATCGTGGCCAAAAGGAACACCTACCAAGCAGTGATTCTGAAGGGGAGAAGCCAGACAGAGGAGCCCACCAGGAGGGAGGGGCCCAAAGGACAGCAGGGGCTGGCCTGCCTGGAGGGCCCCAGGAAGAGGGAGACGGTGTCCCCTGTACCCCAGCATCAGCTCCTACCTCGGGCCCTGCTCCGGGACTGGGCTCTGCCTCTTGGTGCCTGGAACCTGGGTCTGTGGCCCAGGGCTCCCCTGACCCCCAGCAGACCCCCAGCAGGATGGGTAGGGAAGGGGAAGGGACTCATAGCAGCCTGGGATGCTCCTCCCTCGGGATGGTTGTCATCGCAGACCTGAGCACAGACCCCACTGAGCTGGAAGAGAGGGCTCTGGAGGTGGCTGGGCCCCATTGGCAGGCCAGTGCTATATCACCTGCCTCTCCCAGGAGGCAGGCCGCTGATGGAGGCCACAGGAGGGCCTTGCCAGGCTGCACCTCACTCACTGGAGAAACCACAGGAGAAAGCGGGGAGGCAGGGCAGGATGGCAAGCCCCCCGGCGATGTCCCAGTGGGCCCTATGGCCTCCCTGGCTCTGGCATCCGGGAGTGGAGAGTCCATGATGGGTGCTGGAGATTCCGGCCATGCATCTCCGGACACAGGTCCATGTGTCAATCAGAAGCAGGAGCCAGGCCCTGCTCAAGAGGCGGCCGAGTTAGGTGGCCAGAACCTCGAACGAGACCTCGAGGGGCTCCGTGTGTCCCCCCAAGCCTCTGTTCTGCTGGAACACAGAGAAACAGCAGACGGCCCTCTCCAGGAGCCCGGGGATCAGCAGGGCATTCCAGACACCACCTCAGACCTGGCAGGGCAGCGAGACCATCTGCCTCATTCTGCAGACCAGGGCACCTGGGCAGACTCTTTAGCTGTGGAACTCGACTTCCTGCTGGATAGCCAGATACAGGATGCCCTGGACGCCTCTGACTTCGAAGCCCCACCTGAGCAGGTGAGAGCTGCCCCGAGTGACAGACATACCTGCCCAGAGCAGGCACCCAACCTCCACAAGCCCCCTCCTCACTCGGCGCAGCGGCGGAGGGGGAGCTGGGGCTCAGGGCTTACCATTTACACAGCCAACAACTCTAGGAGTCCGAGTCGCAGCTCTACTAGGTGTGGAGTCGGTGGTTTTCCAGAAAGTGTAGACCTGCCTTTCGGTGGTTGTCGACATGTCCAGGGATGGTAACACACAGCTGCTTTCTCAGCCGGGCCTCCCACGTTGAACTGGAGTCCCCAGGAGTGCCAGCCCCTGGCAGCTTCTGCTTCTGTGCCTGACCCTGGCTGTGGGGTCCCAGGGGATGTATTGAGGGGGGTAGACACAGATGGTGAGAAGCTGGGTCTGGGGACTGCTTCATAGCTGGGCCTGGGGAGGGGGCTTCACTCCCAAGCTGCAAAAGAGCCTTTGCCCATCTCCTTAGGGTCCTCTGGGGGTCCTGATGTGATTCTTTCCCAAACGTACATAAGTCATTTTGTTTTTCTGCCAGAACGTGTAAGGGCTTTGCCTCCTTCAGGGATCTGCCCGCCCCACTGGCTGCCGGGATGTGGCCTCCTCTGGCTCCAGAGCCAGTGTCAGCCGTTGGCGTTTGTTCTCCTGTCTGGGCAGGTGGCAGCCTTGCTTCAGCCCTGCCCCCAAGGGAAACAACGACCTCCCCAGCCGTTGGCACACCTGAGCCTGGGCCGAGGGCGTCACAGTCACGCCCAGGGAGGTAGGCAGTTCTCTGTCCACACACTGGGTGTGGCAGCGAAGACTCTAGAGGAGTTCGTGCACCTGCTAGAGGTGAGGCAGGTGGGAGGGGAGGAGGCCAGGCTGGCACCCAGGTCATGCCTCAGCCGCCGCGTCCTGGAACACAGAGCCCAATTTGCTTTTCAAATGTCAGCCTCTGTTTCTTTGGCTGCCCCTGTGTTGAGATGTAAAAAAAAAAAAAAATTCATGGCCAGGCACAGTGGCTCCCACCTGTAATCCCAGCACTTTGGGAGACCGAGGCGGGAGAGCAGGACCAGCCTGGCCAACATGGTGAAGCCCCATCTCTACCAAAATACAAACATTAGTTGGGCATGGTGGCATGTGCCTCTAATCCCAGCTACTCCAGAGGCTGAGGCAGAAGAATCACTTGAACCCGGGAGACTGAGGTTGCAGTGAGCCAAGATCGTGCCACTGCGCTCCAGCCTGGGCGACAGAGCAAGACTCTTTCTCAAAAAAAAGAAAAAATTAGCCAGGCATGGGGATGCACAGCTGCAGTCCCAGCTACTTGGGAGGCTGAGGCAGGAGAATCACTTGAGCCCAGGAGGTTGAGGTTGCAGTGAGCCGAGATTACGCCACTGCACTCCAGCCTGGGTGCCGGACACCCTGTCTCAAAAAAAAAAAAAAAAAGTGAGTCACAGTGCGGTTCAGTGGTAGAGGCTGAACACGAGCATGTGGGAAAGGCAGGAGTTCTGATGCTGGGCACAGCTGAAATTTTATGAGAGCCTCATGCCTTGCAAAATGCAAATCCCTCGCTTGAGAGAAGAGCCGCCTCCATTGCCTCCAGTCTGTGGTCTTGTGGGTGGTGGCTTGGAGAGAAGGCTGGGAAATGGTTAAGGTGTTTGGGGCCAGGTGTGCCTAGGTAGCATCCAGCAGGTAAAGCCCCTAGCCCTCCTAAACGGGCTGCCAAGCTGCAAGCTTGGAAAAAGACCCTGAAATCCAGACTTGGGGGGATCCAGACAGACAGCCAGGCTGGTCAGACCCGACCAGCATCGGCAGCCTTTCCCCAGCCAGGGGAGGAGGCACTGCCCTGACAGCACTGCCAAGGCCTGGGCGTGTTTGGTTTTGACATGAGGCGTTCCCCAGCAAGTTGAGGCGACCCAGGCAAGGAACACATTCCCGTGGGAAGGTTCCGGGTGGCTCCCGGCAGAAGGCTGAGGCCCATGTCTCCCAGCATGGGCAGGGGCACGGGGAACAGCAAAGATAGATCGAGAGGGCTGTGCCAGCACCTCCTCCTGACCTCACCATAGCCACACACCGTGCTAGAGGAGGGGACTCAGAGGTGACACAGCAGAGACAGAGCTTTCAAGCCTCAAACCAAGGTCTCGTCACGGGAGGGTTTGGTGTTACTTTCTCATAGCTCCTTTGCAGTCACTCTTGGACCGATGGAGCTTCTGCAATCTGCGTATGGAGTCATTTAATTTAAATTTTAGAGACAGGGTCTTGCTCTGTTGCCCAGGCTGGAGTGCAGTGGCACAATCACAGCTCACTGCAGCTTCAACCTCCTGGGCTCAAGCAGTTGATCCTCCTGCCTCAGCCTCCCGAGTAGCTAGGACCACAGGTGCGTGCCACCATGCCCAGCTAATTTTTTTTTTTTTTTTTTTGTACAGACAGGATCTCCCCATGTTGCCCAGGCTGGTCTGGAACTCTTGGCCTCAAACAATCCTCCCACCCCAGCCTCCCAAAGTGCTGGGATTACAGGCGTGCACAGCCTGGCTCATTGCCTCTTTTCTGAGGGACATCGTAGGTCACCACTGTAATGGAGCTTGACATTTTCCATGGAAATTAAACCACCATTGACGCTTAGAAGCTTAAGCGCCTTGGAGTTACCAGGCTTCCCCTGTGTTCACTGGGAGTTTTCCCGTCATGTTATATTTGCAAACTCCTTTCCTAACAGGATGTGTGTGGCTCATTCAGCCAAGGTGGACGACTCCACTTCACCACAGTTGCCACCTCTTGGCGTTTTCTCTGTACCCGTAAAGACAGGGGCATGCAGGAGACTGCAGTGGTGTCAGGGCCAGAGATCATGGCACAGTGGTGCCCCCACTGCCCAGATCAGCCTGTGGGAGGCCCAGGCCTAGGAGCAGACACCAGGGTTGGCTTGGCCTTTCTCTTTCCAAGGGGAAAGGACAGGCGCAGCCCAGGCTGGTAGCCCCGGGTCTACCCATTGCGGATTTCCTCCCCGTTACCGCTCTTCCTCTGCAGGAGTCCCAGCCGGCCCCGGTGTGACCTGCTGTGGCTGTGGTGAAGCCAAAGGCATCGGCGTGACTTCTGGTTCCCCTGCGCAGAGCTTGCTCGACCCGGGCCCCAACCACTCACACCTCGTGCTCTCTTTCCAGCTCTTTCCTTCGGGGAACAAGCCGGGCCCTTGCTGGTGGGGCCCCAGCCCACGTGCCAGTGGAGACCCTGTTGCAGCGGCCAAGGCCCAGCCGAGGTAGGTGTGGCGTGGGTGAGAAGTGGCTCCAGGACCCTCACCAGTTTTACCAAGGAGGGTGACAGATGGAGGAGACAGACCCCAGTTCTCCCTCCCTAGGCCTCGACTTCCTCAGTCCAGCAGGGGAGCTGAGCCCTGTCTTTCAAACTGTATACGTTCCCCTGCTCCCCGAAAGCAGAGAATGGGCGACAGTGACCAGTG
This sequence comes from Hylobates moloch, assembly GCF_009828535.3. Taxonomy (NCBI): domain Eukaryota; kingdom Metazoa; phylum Chordata; class Mammalia; order Primates; family Hylobatidae; genus Hylobates; species Hylobates moloch. The sequence continues at coordinate 47,017,328 of NW_026652287.1, read as the reverse complement.
ATCGGCACCCAACCCAGCAGCCTAGGACAGTGCCTCCGGCTCTGTGGGCTGTTTCTCTCTGGGAAGAGGGGCCAAAGCTTCCTCCTGAGTCCCTGGGAAGGGGAGGGGACCCAGACAGGGCTCAGAACTGTTGGCTGAGACCATCTTGGAGCCGTTCCTAGCTCTGGCACCAGGTGGGCACCCGAGTGAGTGTAACCTGCCCTCACCTCCTCCCCTCCCCACTTGGCTCTTGCCCTAGGCGAACCACCTCCTCCCTCCCGCAGGCCACCAGTGAGCCGTCCTCCAGCCTGCTGTGTGTGAGGAGGGCACCCTCTCCCCCGCACCATGCCCGGGGTCCCCTCCTCCCGTGCCCTCCCACAGCCCTCCTCGAAGCCAGCGCTGGGTGGCCGCCCTCCCTGTTACCTGGCACTTGAACCTGCCTCTCTGCAGAGGCGGCAGCTTATCAATTATTTATGGCCAAGTTTCTGGCCACCACACCCGGCTAATTTTTTTTGTATTTTTAGTAGAGATGGGGTTTCACTGTGGTCTCGATCTCCTGACCTCATGATCTGCCTGCCTCGGCCTCCCAAAGTGCTGGGATTACAAGCGTGAGCCACCGCGCCCGGCCGGCAGGATATTTTTTAGATGGAGTCTTGCTCTGTTGCCCAGGCTGTTGTGCAGGATCATAGCTTACTGTAGACTCCATCTCCTGGGCTCAAGTGATCCTCCCACTTCATCCTCCTGAGTAGCTGGGACTACAGGCGTGCACCACTACGCCTAGCTAATTTTGTATTATTTGTAGAGACAGGGTCTCACTACGTTGCCAAGGCTGGTCTTGAATTCCTGGGTTCAAGCCATCCTCCCACCTTGACCTCCCAAACCTTCCATGGATATGAATGCCATCTGGGCCGGCTTTTCTAGCACTGCCCTGGGTGCTGGGGAGGCAGTGTGGGACAAAACACAGAGTTGAGTGCTAGTGGGAGATTCCGGGTGTGGCAACATTAGAGACAGCAGATTAGATCGTCAGATGGCAGAGTGTTGGGGAAAAAAAGGCAGCGGAGAAGGGGTTAAAATGTAAGGGGTGATCAGGGAAGCCACCACCCACCACCAGGAGGAGACATTTGGGAAAGAACATTCCGGAATCCTGAGAGGTGATCAAGGAATGGCCAGGAGTCTAGTGTGGCTAGAGCAGAGGGGAGGGGAGAAGCGGGGGATGAGGGGAGGGCACAGGGCAGGCAGGTGGTGCACAGCTGTGGGAGGAGAGAGCTTGCCTCTGAGCTAGGTTTCCAAGTTCACAATCCCTGGTGCCTGTGGGGGACAAGCCACAGGGGCAGGAGCTAGGGAGGCGGTGGCAGCAGCATCCTGAGAGGGCAGGGGAGGTAGGGGAGAAGTGGTTGGGTTCTGGGCCTGCTGGGCAGTGGAGCCAGCTGGGTTGGCCATCAGGGTTCTGTCGTGAACAGAGGAGGACAGGCTGGACACCTGGAAAAGATGGCGTGAGGCCCGGCGGAAACCGCTCCCACTGGAGAGCTCTGGTAGTCCAGTGAGGTCGGGCCACTCTCAATTTCCTTCCTTGCTGGCCAGGACCTTCGAGGGGATCCAGGCCTCTGAGGCCTCCAGGATGGAGGACGCCACCAACGTCGTGCGTGGCCTCATCGTTGAGCTCTCCAACCTGAAGTACGGGCTGGGCTTGGACTCACAGGGCACAGGGGCTGCGGGAGGCCAGTGGGGACTCAGAGGAGCAGGGAGGGACTGAAGTGTGAAGCCCCTAGGTGGGCAGCGAGGGTCAGGCACCCCACTGCTGCTGGGTCCTCACGGTGGCCCCCCTCCCTCGTCCTTTGCAGAACACAGGCTCTGAAGAAAGGCTGGAACAGGCCCAGCCTGTGCTGCAATAGGCCCTTTCTGGTTATGTGCACGTGTGTGAGCCGTGCATGTGCACCTGACTCATTGGTGACCATGTGGCTGTGAGGCATGGCCCCCTCTGTCACCTGGTGACCACTGAGCCCCACACGCATGCCTGTGTTTCCCCCACAGCCGGCTGATCATGGGCACCCACCGGGACCTGGAAGCCTTCAAGCGCCTCAACTACCGGAAGACAAAGCCGGGAGGCAAAGCCCCCCTGCCTTACCCTTCGAAGGGGCCTGGGAATGTCCCTCGAGGGGACCCACCCTGGAGGGAGTTGTAGGCCACTTTGAGGTCTGTGTTTCCTTTTCCACCCAGCCCCCATGTCTGCGGATCTCCTCCAAGATGCTCCAGGGGGTCCTAGTGGATCCTACCAACCTCTCTTCAGTTGCCCAGAAGTTGGTCTTCCATGGACAACACAAAGGAGGCCCTGAGGTCCTGGCCTTATCTGGCCAGGGTCAAGGTCAGTTGCCTCCCTTGGCTTCAGGGAGGAAAACTGTCTCCAACAGCCCCAGTGACTTCAGGCAGGCCTGGGCTCCAGGAAGCTGGCCACCTCCAAGCAGGGCCCATCCTGTCCGGATTTGCAAATCTTAGGGTCCTGAGCCAAGTATGGATGGTTCAGAATTTGTTTCTTTCCTGGAGGAGAAGAGAGCTCCCTTTGTTTTCTTTCTCCCCATTTCCATTTTATTTCTTCTGGGAAGACCCATAATAAATGATTCTGTAGAGGCCCCATGACCTGCTGTTTGGGGCTGAGGCTTCAGTTCCTTCACCTTCCGCCCACAAACCTCTCTACCCACTTCCTCCTCCTTGCCCTCTACGAGTTTTACACCTCAGCTTCCCTGGGAAAGCCGGGGGGTGGGGGGGCGAATCTCCAGGCATGGGTGACTGTGTGCCCGCATCTGTGTGCAGGCTCTTGAGCACACGGGTCGAAGCCTAAGAGACGCCCTGGGCGATCATCCAGCTGCAGGGTGAGTCCTGCGCTCAGGTGGCCTGGCCATCATCCAGGACAAGCTGCCTGTGGGCCCCAGCCAGGAAGGAGGCCATCCCAGGAGGTTGTTATGGTTGCAAACATGGCTAAAGTCGTGGCACTTCTCATCCCACGCAAGCCTCTCAAGAGCCAGATGACAGTCCTGTTAGCAGCCACAGGGGCTGCTGTCATCCCCAGTTTACAGAAAACAATGCCTCTATGAAATCTGTCACTGAAAGGCTGACTGGACCTTCGACATCATGAAGCACTCTGTGACTCCTGCACCCCAGCTCCCATGGCTTAGGCGGGGTCCTCCTCCCACCCTGCAGCCTTACACCCCGGAGACCTGATGCAGAAGGGGAAGAAAGAGCAGGGTGGGTTCACACCCAGGTGAGCCTCCTGCCCACCAGGACATGCCCTGGTGTAAGTTCAGTTCCCCGGGTCTCCAGCCCCAGTGGCTTTGCCCTAGGAAACCGAAACTCCATTCCCAGACCCTGGGAGCTGCTGGGATCCTTCTGTTTTCTTTCTCCTCCTCCCCACTTCCCCCTCCATGACCCAGCTGTCTGCAAGAGCCCACCCCCACCCCCAGGGCCTCCGGTTCCAATTTAAGTCTTTAACTCAGAAAGCCAAGGGTAGGGGGGACAGCAAAGCTCCATTCCTGCTCCCCGCCGCCAGACCACAGGCCTCAGGGCTGGTTTGTGGACCAGGGGTAGGAATGTGGACTGCACAGTGGGCGCGCTGGCTTCCTGAGCACTGCCACCTGTTGCCCCAACAGGACAAGATCTGGAGGTGGAGGAGGCAGGCAGGGGTGTGGGGATTCCCCCACATGCATTCCCCCCGCCCTGCCAGAACAGCCCCATTCTTCTCCTGCCCAAGCCCACCCAGGCCATCACCCCTGCCCAACCACCCAGGACATGGTTCCATTCACTGCCCCCTAAATGTCCCTCCTTGCTCTAAACTGCCTGGCTTGTCACTGGGGCATCCATGGTGATATAAACATTCACTTTCCTTAGTGATGAGGATGGGGGGGGCGCTCTGTCTAGTTGTCTGTCAATTTCTTCCTGAAATGAAGCTCCCGCCTCCAGTACAGAGCTGGGGGTGGGATGGGAGGAGTCCACCCATCTTGCATGTCAGTGCAGGGGGTGGCTGAAAGACCAAATGTCCAGAGAAAGGGTCTCACGATGTCCATCTGGCTTCGAGATGCCAGAACCCCCCAGCTACCCCAAGGCACCCACTTGTGTTTCTCTGCACAAAGCAACTCACCCCAGCACGAAACTCGAGGAGAAGGGGAGATCTAGGTACAGGACTCCCAGCAAGGTTCACACTACACCTTGTCCCAAGACCAGGCCTTATCTGTTGTTGATCCATTCATAAGCATTTATTGAGGGCTGACTGGATGCCCAGCACTGGGGAGATGGCAGATGGCACAAAGGGCGGGGTCCCCAAGGACGGGGCGATTTCAGCTGTTCCCTTGCCAACCCCGGGTCAACCCCAGGGCTCAATCCCAGGCTGTGGGGAGGGTCTGGGAGTGGGGGCAGTCGTCATAGGGTGGGTCTTCCTGGAAATCCAGCTGAGCCTGGGTCCCCTTGCCCAGGTGTAGGCAGCCTCCTAGGTGGACATGGAGGGAGAGCAGGAAGGCGAAGGCTCAGACTTCCCGGCACCTCTGAAACCTAGCGGAGGGGGAGGGAGAGAAATGCTTAATCACAGGCGACGATGACTCAACGCTCCCCAAGTTGCCCACGGACTTGGCCTCTGGGCCTCTGGCACCACCCAGGGGCTGCTCCGGAGACAGTGACCCCGTGACGTCTCTGGCTCCGCCGCGTGGCCCCGCTGGGACCTAGAGCCCGAGACAAAGCGCAAGAGTTCCGATTCTGTGACTGTGGTGCCCTCTCGTGGCCGCCGTGCTCTGGAGTCCCCGGATCTGTTACTCCCAAAAGTTGTTAATCAGAAAGGCTGGCCGCATGACACCATCTTCCCTATGTCCTTTTGGCCTCCAGCATCTCCCAGTGACACAACATCAAACCTCACAGGAAACACTATCTTCTCGACTAGAGGCAGTCTTTCATGCTTTTTTTTTTTTTTGAGATGGAGTCTCACTCTGTTGCCCAGGCTGGAGTGCAGTGACGTGACTTCAGCTCACTGTGATCTCCGTCTCCCGGGTTCTGGTGATTCTCCTGTCTCAGCCCCAAGTAGCAGGGATTACAGGCGCATGCCACCACGCCCAGTTAATTTTTTGTATTTTTAGTAGAGACGGGGTTTCACCATGTTGGCCAGGTCACCATCCTGACCTCAGGTGATCCACCTGCCTCAGCTTCCCAAAGTACTGGGATTACAGGCATGAGCCACCATGTCCAGTGCTTTTTTTTTAAAGACGAGGTCTTGCTGTGTTGCCCAGGCTGCAGTGCAGTGGCACCATCTCAGCTCACTGCAGCCTCTGCCCCCTAGACCCAAGCGACCCTCCCTGGTCAGCCTCCCAAGTAGCTGGGACTACAGGCACACACTACCATGCCCAGCTAATTTTTTGTAGACACGGGGTTTCACCATGTTGCCCAGGCTGGTCTCAAACTCTTGGGCTCAAGTGATCCTCCTGCCTCGGCCTCCCAAAGTATTGGGATTACAGGTGTAAGCCACCACACCTGACCCTTTCATGACTTTAACAAATGTTCACTGCAAAGCTTCCTGAGAGTAGATGGGAGGGGTCGTCCTCTCCCAGTCACTATCCTCCAGGAGCTCACAGTCTGCTGGGGGAGGCAGTGCCCAAACACACCTAGTCAGACTGGCCCCTCCTCTGTTAGCTGACTTCCTCAAAGGCAATTTAAGTTGCTAGAATGAGTTTCTCTTTTAAAACCTCACTGGGGGCCAGGCACGGTGGCTCATGCCTGTAATCTCAGCACTTTGGGAGGCTGAAGCAGGTGGATCTCGAGGTCAGGAGTTCAAGACTCAGCCTGGCCAAGATGGTGAAACCCCATCTGTACTAAAAATACAAAAATTAGCCGTGCGCGGTGGCGGGTGCCTGTAATCCCAGCTACTCAGGAGGCTGAGGTAAGAGAATCGCTTGAACCCGGGAGGTAGAGGTTGCAGTGAGCCAAGATCGCGCCACTGCACTCTAGCCTAAGTGACAGAGTAAAACTCCATCTCAGAAAAATAATCAAATGAAAGAAAGAAAGAAAACCTCACAGGGGACAGACATGGTGGCTCACGCCTGGAATCCTAGGATTTTGGGAGGCCTAGGCAGGAGGATGACCTAAGCCGTGATTGAGACCGGCCTGGGAAACATAGCAAGACCATGTTTCTACGGGAGGAAAAAAAAAAACATGCCAGGTGTGGTGGTGCACACCTGTAATTCCAGCTACTCGGGAGGCTGAGGCAGGAGAATCGCTTGAACCCAGGAGGCAGAGGTTGCAGTGAGCCAAGATTGCACCACTGAACTCCATCATCCAGCCTGGGTGATAGAGCGAGACTCTATCTCAAAAAAAAAAAAAAAAAAGGAAGAAAAATCAATCAATCAATCAAATAAAATAAAAGTCTTCTTTCTGCATCTATAATAACCACTGCAGGCCGGACGTGGTAGCTGATGCCTGTAATCCCAGCACTTTGGGAGGCTGAGGAGGGCGGATCATGAAGTTGGGAGTTTTTTTTTATTTTTATTTTATTTTTATTTTTTATTTTTTATTTTTATTTTTTTTGAGACGGAGTCTTGCTCTGTCGCCCAGGCTGGAGTGCAGTGGCGCGATCTCGGCTCACTGCAACCTCTGCCTCCCGGGTTCACGCCATTCTCCTGCCTCAGCCTCTCCGAGTAGCTGGGACTACAGGCGCCCGCCACCACGCCCGGCTAATTTTTTTTTTGTATTTTTGGTAGAGACGGGGTTTCACCGTGGTCTCGATCTCCTGACCTCGTGATCCGCCCGCCTCGGCCTCCCAAAGTGCTGGGATTACAAGCGTGAGCCACCGCGCCCGGCCGAAGTTGGGAGTTTGAGACTAGCCTGGCAACATGGTGAAACCCCATCTCTACTAAAAATACAAAAATTAGCTGGCTGTGGTGGCAGGCGCCTGTAATCTCAGCTTCTCAGGAGGCTGAGGCAGGAGAATCCCTTGAACCCGGAAGACAGAGGTTGCAGTGAGCCAAGATCGCGCCACTGCACTCCAGCCTGGGTGACAAAAAGAGACTCTGTCTCAAGATAAATAAATAAATACATAAATAAACTGGCTCAGTGCGGTGCTCACGCCTGTAATCTCAGCAGTTTGGGAGGCTGAGGCGGGCGGATCACGAGGTCAGGAGTTCGAGATCAGCCTGGCCAACATGGTGAAACCCCATCTCTACCAAAAATACAAAATTTAGCCAGGCATGATGGCAATTAGCTGGGCATGGTGGCGCGCGCCTATAATCCCAGCTGCTCAGGAGGCTGAGGCAGGAGAATCGCTTGAATCCAGGAGGTGGAGGTTGCAGTGAGCCGAGATGGCGCCACTGCACTCTAGCCTGAGCGACAGAAAGAGACCTGTCTCAAGATAAATAAATAAATAAATACATAAATAAAATAACTGTTCTAAGCTCTCTTTAAGGTCTTCCCCTTAACCCTTGGAGGTGGGTACTGGGGCTAATCTTACTTCACAGGGGGGGTTCAGCCACTACCCTCTGACAGGTCCCCCCCAGCCACCTGTGCAGGCACCTGCTCCTCCTCCTCCTCCTCCTCCTCGGCGGTGGCCTGTGTCCTGTGTCTTCGCCTTGTCAGGCCGGACCAGCTTCTTGCCTGCCGAGTTTCGGGTGGTGTGGCTATAGACGGAGGTGTAGCCCTGGCCAGTAAGTGGGCAGAAGCGTCGGGTGTGGGCGCGCTCACGCGTGGCGCCGCACTGGGGGCACACGTAGTCCCGCAGGATGGGACACAGCACCCTGCCGGCCTCGTCCTTCAGCACGTGGGACTGGTAGATGGCCCGGGACTCGCCGTTGTGTTTGCAGAAAGAGCACAGGCGTTCGGGAGCTGGCGAGGACTCCAGGCTGCGCTTCTGATCCTTGGGTCCTGGCACTGGCACCGACTCCGGCGCTGGCATCGGCTCCAGGGCTGACACCGGCTCCGGCGCTGACACCAGCTCCAGCACTGGCTCTGGCTCTGGCTGGGGACTCAGCCTGGTCTCAGGACATTCTTTCCCACTCAGAGCCCTAACCAGGTGTGCCAAACCCAGGTAATCTGTCCATAGATCAAAGGTCCCCATAGCTGGGCAGCATGTGCCAGGCAGAGGGAGTCACAGAGACAAGTAACCCTGCCTGGCTTAAGCTCCCTCCTTCTGACCCCTCTCTGCTGCCCCTTCCTTCTCCTCTCTGGAGCCCGGGAGTCTGGGCTGGCCGACCCTCCTTTTACCTCCAAGGGGGTGTGAAGGGGGAGGAGCAGGCTGTGGGAGGTTCCTTATTGTCACGGTGGGGCCTGATGCCCCACTAATGCACCTCCTAAAGGGCTGTATGGCCTCTGGCTGTGCTGGGGGACTACAGGACACAGGGCGTGTGTGGGGGCATCCTGCGATGTGCACCACACCCCCACGTACACACCTCCAGGGAATTGGGGGGCTACTCTGCCTCCCCTCCTTGTAGGAGTCCTTAGCTCTCCAGCCCCACTGGAGGATGGGGAGAATGGGTTGGAAACCCCACCCCCAAAGGCTAGCAGTTACTAGTAACTTAAAGAAGTTAACTTAGTAACTTCTTTATAACTTTTTCTTCCTTCCCCTGGGCGGGGGAGTGGCCAGGTGCCCCTGGGCTCTTTGTGTGTGTGTGTCCAGGGGGGAGGTAGCTGATTCTCCAGCTGTCTCTGAAAGGAGTGTGGTAGTCCCAGGCTCTTGGGCTGGTTGCGGGGGTAGGGGGGAAGGATCATGCCCCCCCGCCCCAGCTCTGGTCTCCCTCCAAGAGTTTTCACATCGGTTGTCTTAGTGGAACCCCCATTTAATGGATGAGCAAACTGAGGTGTGAAGCCACCTGCCCATCCAGTTATTTATAAAGACATGCACCAGGCCAGTGGGTGGTGGCTCATGCCTGTAATCCCAACACTTTGGGAGGCCAAGACGGGCGGATCACCTGAGGTCAAGAGTTCAAGACCAGCCTGGCCAACATGGTGAAACCCTGTCTCTACTAAAAATACACACACACACACACACACACACACACACACACACAAAATTAGCTGGGCATGGTGGCGGGCGCCTGTGATCCCAGCTACTCAGGAAGCTGAGGCAGAAGAATTGCTTGAACCCAGGAGGCAGAGGTTGCAGTGAGCCAAGATCAAGCCACTGCACTCCAGCCTGGGTGACAGAGTAAGACTGTCTCAAAACAACAACAACAACAAAAAGCACCAGATCTGCCTCCTTCTTCTAGTTACTGGGGCCCCCTGAGGCTAGGTGCTGGGGAGGGAGCCCTTTCCTGGCTGGGGCTGCAGAGGGATGAGAAAGAATCTTCTGGAGTCGGGAGGTGGGGGATAGCAAGTTGGGCTGTTAGGAGGGGACCCCTAGTACCTACAGATCTTCAATGTCCTTCCCCAGATGAGATCTGAGCTCAGTCCCAGGAGGGTAGGGTGTGCTCAGGACTTGGACACAGAGGAGAGAGGCTGTGCCGCTTACACAGCTCAGCCACCCATCCATTCATTTAACAGACTTTTATTGGCCAGGCGCTGTGGCTCATTTTGAGAGGCCGAGGGAGGATTCCTTGAACCCAGGAGTTGGAGACCAGCCTGGGCAACATTTTGAGACCCTGTTCCTACAAAAACACTTTTTCGAAATAAGCTGGGTGTGGTGGCGGGTTCCCGTGGTTCTGGCTACTGGGGAGGCTGAAGCGGGAGGATCAACGCTTGACTCCAGTTATTAGAGGATGCAGTGAGCTAAGGTCGCACCATTGCACTCCAGACTGGGTGACAAGAGCGAGATCCTGTCTCTAATTTAAAAAACAAAATTATGGAGCACTCCAGGGAGCAGAACTTACCACCCACATTTCAGAAAGGGATTTTAGGCCAGGCAAAGTGGCTCATGCCTGTAATCCCAGCACTTTGGGAGGCCGAGGTGGGAGGATTACTTGAGGTCAGGAGTTTGAGACCAGCCTGGCCAACACAGTGAAATCTCGTCTCTATTAAAAATACAAAAATTAGCCCACCGTGGTGGCAGATGCCGGTAATCCCAGCTACTTGGGCGGCTGAGGCTGGAGAATCACTCAAACTCTGGAGGCAGAGGTTGCAGTGAGCTGAGATTGAGCCACTGTACTCCAGCCTAGGCAACAGAGTGAGACTCTGTCTTAAAAAAAAAAAACAGAGGGGATTTTAGCTGCTCTGCCCCAGCCTGTTTACCCCCAACCCTCTAATATTTAGTCCCAAATCCAGCCAGAGTCCATCCAGATCCTAGACACCAGCTCTCCTCTCCAAAGAGGAGTGGTTGGGGTTAGGGCAAAAAACAGGCTGAGTGACTTTGGTGGTGGGGGGTCCTGTCCCCAGTCCCCATTCCCCTTAAGCTGTGTCTGGCCCAGCCACAGTGACATTCATCCCCCGGTGGGTCTGGCCTTGGTCCTCACAACCCACCGACAACAATGAATGTTGATTGTGACCTTGGCTGTGGCCTAGGGGAGGGGATGTGCCCAGGCTGGATTGGGGGCTCCCCTGGCACCCCTAGATCTGGAAGGTCAGAGTCACCGGCAAGAGGATGGCAATTCCAGGTCTCAGGGTCCACTCAACGGTCGATGGTTTGCCTGAGCTGCCCAAACTCACCGACAGGTTGAATGTTCCCCCAAACCCTTGGCAAATTTTCCGGGACCTGGAGTCGGGGGTGGGGTAGGTGGCAGGGAACCAGAGAGCGTGAAGAGGGAGAGGAGAGAGTAAGGGACTCCTTGCCTCTCATGAAATCAACAAACGCTTTTCAGGTGCTGTTTGCACCTAGATCTGGGAAAAACACAAGGCAAATATAAATGATAGTAAATAAAATGTAGCCTTTGCTATGGGGATGGAGATGTAGCAGTGCAGGGGAGTGCTGGCCTCAAGCCCGCTCCCTAAGTAATTCACAAAGTGGTCCTGGAGGTGCAGATTACCCCCCCCCTTTGTCAACTGGGGAGACTGAGGCCAAAAGCCACTGCTAGTCCGAGGTGGAGGAGGCATTCCAAGTGGCCCCGGGAAGTCTGGCAACCAAGGATCCTGGCCCCGAGGGCATTGATGCAACGTGGAGATAAACAAGCCATTTTAATACAATGTAATACGTTCTGGGAGCTTCACTGAGTTACGGGCACGATGGCTTAGGAATCACAACAGCGTGAGTGGGCGCTTGGGGGTGGGGGGTCGTCAGGTCTCTCCACTTTGCAAGTGCACTGGGGCCCCACTAGACAGGGGAGAGGCAGGAGGTTCAGAGAGGGCGCCGCTCGCCCCGCGTGCGCGGTCGCAGAGCATCGGAACTAGGGCACTTCCGGAGGGAGTCCGCGCAGCCACGTGGGGGCTGCCCCTTGGGCCCCAAAAACGGCTGCGGCGCCCCCTCTCCATTTCCTCATCGCTCAAATGACCCCCAGTCCTTTCCTCCAGTGATCGCACAGAGTTCGGCGACCACCCCCACGCCCCGGGTGCCCCCAGGCCTGCAGGTACGCACCCCTATCTCCCACTCCCCGCAAGCCAAGCAGTGACTAGGGATGGGCGAGCGCGCCTTCGCCCCCGACTTGGGTCTGCGGACGGTCTAGGAAGGTGCATTCAGATTTCCTGGGCATGGCCGGGTGCTGCGGCTCACGCCTGTAATTCAGTATTTTGGGAAGCTGAGGCGGGAGGATCTTTTGAGCCCAGGAGATGGAGACCAGCCTGGGCAACGCAGCGAGATTCCTGTCCCTACAAAAAAATTAGCTGGGTGTGGTGTAGTGAACCTGTAGTCTCAGCTACTTAGGAGGCTGAGATGGGAGGATCGCTTGGACCCCAAGAGTTCGAGGCTGCAGTGAGCCGTGATCGCGCCACTGTATTCCAGCCTGGGTGACAGGGCGAGACCCCGTTGTCGCAAAAAATAAGTAATTTCCTGGCCCCTGGCATTTCACCGAGGGGAATACTGAGGCCCAAAATAACCGCCTGGCATAACCCCAAGGCACATGAGGGACCCCCAAGTGTGCCGAGCTGGATGAACCACCTCCCCCACCACACCCCTCCCAGTGGTGGCGATAGGACTCGGCCCAGCCCCCGAGGCCGCGCCCCCGAGAGCCCCACCCACAGTCTGGAGCCACCAGCCAAGGCCTCACCCCAGGCCCTGCCCCTTAGAGCCCCGTAGCTTTTGACCTGTTCCCCAGAACACACTCCCTCTAAAACCCGCCCATATAGACTCCCACGGAGCCCACCGCCAAGCCCCTAAGCCGGTCTTCAAAGAGCTCAGCTCCCCTAGGGCCCGCCCCCTTAGAGCTCTCCACAAAAGCCTGCTCTATAGACGCCCCGGACTGCGTCCTGCCCCCACGAAGCCCAGCCCCCTACTAAGGTCCGCCCCGACAGGGCACGCCCCCAAACCGAACTTCGTAGGGCCCCTCAAAGCCCGATCCCGGCTAACTCGCCCTCCCGAAGCCCCCCTCCCGCCTCCCGGCACCTTCTAGAGCCCTTTCCCCAGAGCCCGCCCTCTCACCCGCCCCGGGTCGGGTTCACGTTCCCCCCCCTCGTCTGGAGCTGGAGTGGGGCGCCCTCTCTCGCAGCTCATCCGCCACGTCCAGCAGATCCTCCCATTCAGGCTGTGGAGTGGGGGGGCCTGATCGGCTTCTCTTTATCCGCCACCTCCACCCCAGGTGTCCAGGCCCTTCCGAGGGAGGTGGCCGGTCCCCTGCCTTGTGGATCATCATTCTAAGAAGGAGAACGCCTAGGACTTCGGAAGGAGAGTGAATTGGGAGCACAGGTGTTAATAATTACATTACTGATGATAACGCTACATTCATCACGCCATGAGTAGGATATACCCATTTTGTGGACCGAGAAGGTAAGTGGCTCTGTTAGTCCAGAACTCTCAAGGTTCCTCAAAAGCCTGGTTCTTGCCTGTAGTCCCAGCTAGTTGGGAGGCAGGAGGATGGCTGGAGCACAGAAGTTGAGACTAGCTTGGAAAACACAGTGAGACTCCCATCTCTCTCTCTTTCTCTCTTCTTTTTTTTTTTTTTTGAGATGGAGTCTTGCTCTGTCACCCAGGCTGGAGTGCAGTGGCGCGATCTCCGCCCACTGCAATTTCCACCTCCCGGGTTCAAGCAGTTCTCCTGCCTCAGCTTCCCGGGTAGCTGGGACTACAGGCACCTGCCACTATGCCTAGCTAATTTTTGTATTTTTAGTAGAGACGGGGTTTCACTATGTTGGCCAGGTTGGTCTCCAACTCCTGGGCCTCCCAAAGTGCTGGGATTACAGGCATGAACCACTGCACCCAGCAGTGGTTCTTTAAAACCCTGTTTCTTTAAAAAAGAAAAATCTTTATTCTCTCTCTCTCTCTTTTTTTGGTTGTTGTTTTGTTTTGAGACGGAGTCTCGCTGTGTTGCCCAGGCTGGAGTGCAGTGGCGCAATCACAGCTCACTGCAGCCTCGACCTCACAGCCTCAACCAATCTTCCCACCTTAGCTTCCCAAGTACCTGGGATCACAGGTGCCTGGCCTGGCTAACTTAAAAACAAACAAACAAAAAAAAGTTTTGTAGAGATGAGATCTCACTATGTTGCCCAGGCTGGTCGCGAACTCCTGGGCCTCCCAAAGTTCTGGGATTACAGGCGTGAGCCACCTCGTCCCACAGGACTCTTTCTTCTTGATGACTGTGGGCAGCTGTAGTGTTGGGGGCGGCGGGTCATCAGGCAGGAGACATTCTGGCTATGTTGGAGGGGGTTCCCCAGACACCTCCTGTGTGTCCTGTCTGCCTCCCACTCCTCCCTCTGAGGGCTTTGGCCTTGAACTGCCAAGGAGGTTGTTCCCTGTGAGGTTTCTCCCTAAGACAAGACACAAGACCATAGTGGAGGAGGGGGCTGGTCTTGAAGGCCAGGAAGCTGGGGCTGGGGCGACAGGAGGCCGGCAGCCCCAATCCTGGGTCTGACTGTCTCTCTTCTTTGCCTGTGGTCCGTGCAGGCTTCCGGCCCTCAGTGTCCGTCTGGGTCCACCTGTCTCTTGGTCATCCCAGGGTCGTCTGTCTGGGTTGGGCTATGCCCCTCACACATCTGTTATGGGTCTGGGTCTCCTGCCCAGCCCGTGCACCTGCCTCATACTGTCTGGATCTGCCTGTATGTGTGTCTAGCTGTTTACTCCCCATCTCCCCTGTCTGTGACTGGTGACTATGGTGCCTGTCCCCTCCTGTCCCCTGAGGGAGTCTGCAGCCCTGCCCTGCTTGTCTGGCTGAAGCTGTCTGCTGGTTTGACTTTGAAGTCCCTCAGAGTGGGAGGTGACAAGCTGTCTCCTCCTGCTTGTGACCCTGAGCCTCCGTGCATGGGGGTAGGGGTGTCTTTCAGGGCCTTCATTTTGCTTCTTCTTTATCCTTAGTTCCTGGGACCCCTCACCTGACCCCAGTGCAGCTGGGAGGGTCTTTCTGGGCAGGGGAGCTGGGGATAAGTGGGGTGTAGGGGATGGCCCTCTAAAAGCCATGTTATGAGCAGGGCACGGTGGCTCATGCCTGTAATCCCAGCACTTTGGGAGGCCGAGGCGGGCAGATCACTTGAGGTCAGAAGTTCAAGACCAGCCTAACCAACATGGTGAAACCCCATCTCTACTAAAAATACAAACAAACAAAAAAAAAGTAGCCAGGCATGGTGGCACACACCTGTAGTCCCAGCTACTTGGGAGGCTGGGGCATGAAAATTGCTTGAACCTGGGAGGCAGAAATTGCAGTGAGCCGAGATTAAGCCACTGCACTCCAGCCTGAGTGACAAAGTGAGACTCCACCTCAAAAAAAAAAAAAAAAAAAAAAAAAAAAGAAGCCACGCTATTCCAGGGCCCTGCCCCCACCCCGCCACGCTTAGCACCAGGAAGGTGCAGGGCAGCTGGCACAAGTCGGGGGATCAGAGTCGGAGGTGAGAAGTCCTAGCAGAGGCAGATGAGCAAGTGATGGATGGATGGATGGATGGATGGAGGCAGCTCTACCATCAAGCTGAAGAACAAGGCTGGACGCCGGGTGGCTCATGCTCGTCATCCCACTGCTTTGGGAGGCCAAAGCAGGAAGACTGACTGAGGACAGGAGTTCAAGACCAGCCTGAGCAACATGGCGAAACCCTGACTCAACAAAAAATACAAAAACTGAGCCGGGCATGGTGGTGTGCGCCTGTAGTCCCAGCTATTTGGGAGGCCGAGGTGGGAGAATCACGGAAGCCAGGGAAGTCAAGGCTGCAGTGAGTAAGATGCAGTCACGCCACTGCACTCCAGGCCAGGCTACGGGAGTGAGACCGTCTCAAAAAAAAAAAAAAAAGTTGAAGAACAAGGTGGGCATGGCTAGAAGGTCAGCGTCTCCAAGCGCCCAGGGGTGTCTGGTGGCCTGTGTGTCCTGCCTGTGATTCTTGAAGTCTTGACTTTGAAGTCCCTTAGGGTGGGAGGTGGTAAGCTGTCTCCTCTCGATCTCGACCCTGAGCCTTGGTGCATGGGGGTTGGGGGTGTCTGTATGTTCACGCATGAGTTCCTACATATATGCTCCTGTGTATCTGTGTGTTGTATGTAACTGTGTGTGTGTGTGTGCGCGCGCGCGCGTGCGCATGTGTGTGTGTGTACTTGGGCCTGGAAGGGGGACACGGGGGAGGAGGTGGTCAGGACCTGGCAGACAAAGAGCCCATTATGGGGGTTCCAGCAACACCAAGAGCCCTGTGGGGGTCTCCGCGGGGTCACGGTGATGGCCCAGGCTGTCTAGACTGGCAAGCAGGGGTGCCTCATTTCAGTGATACCTGCGTGGGCTCTGAGGTTCCCACCTCACCCTCTGCAGGCCGTCTCCCCCACTTCCTTTCCAGCTGCGGGAGTCTTTCATGCCAGGGGTCCTCAGACAAGGGGCTCCTCTGTCCCACCCAGCCCGTGGGCAGTAGGTGGGCTAGGAGCCCAGCTTCCTTCCCAGGCCTGCCAGATGTGAGGCCAGGGCTGGGGAAGGCGAGGAGGTTCTGGCTTCTCCAGGATTGGGATTGGGGGCTATGGAGGGGCCAAGCTGAAGGAGAATTCAGGCCGGGCACGGTGGCTCACGCCCGTAGTCCCAACGCTTTGGGAGGCCGAGGCAGGAGGATCACTTGAGCCCAGGAGTTCGAGATCAGCCTGGGCAATGCAGCGAGACCTCATCTCTACAAAAAATAAATCAAAAAAAAATTTTAATAAGGGAAATTCAGACACTTCTACTGAGGCTTATGGTGCTGGGTGACCCTGGGTCTGGGGTCAGGTGGGCTCTGTCTCAAGAACTCTTGTAGGATGTTTCTATGGGTCTATAAATAGGGGCTTCAGGTCCAAGCTACTTTGCTGAGCTATTTTGGGGGGTTCTGTGGGTGTCCGTAAGTCCAGGTGGGAGTGTGCTATAGCAGGTGGCTGTCTCTCCACCAGCTGTGTGTGTGTGTGTGAGTTCCTGTGGGCTTCTGTTTGTGTGCGGATGTCAGCGTTCCTGTGGGTGTATATCAGGCTAATTGTGCGTAATTCCAGGTCGACGTGTGAGCCAGTGTGCGTGGGTGTCTGGTGTCTGCTGGTGTCACTATGAGTGACTGGAGTCTGTGTATCCTCCAGTCATGGTGTCCCCCCCATCCCATTCCCCATTAAAATGTCAGGTGTGGGAGGACAGGGATTTCACTCTTTTTTTTTTTTTAAGAGACTAGGTCTCGCTGTCACCCAGGCTAGAGTGCAGTGGTGCCATCATAGCTCACTGCAGCCTCAAACTCCTGGGCTCAAGTGATCCTCCCGTCTCAGCCTCCCTAATACCTGGGACTATAGGCGCACACCACCACGCCCAGCTAATATTTTTTTTGAACTCCTGGTCTCAAGTGATCCTGCCACCTCGGCCTCCCAAAGTGCTGAGATTACAGGCGTGAACCACTGTGCTCGTTCAGATTTCCCTCTTGTGCACAGCTGCATCCCCAGTGCTAGAACAGTGCCGGGTACATAACAGATGCTCAATAAATGAGTACTGGAGCCGGGCGCAGTGGCTTACGCCTGTAATCCCGGCACTTTAGGAGACCGAGGTGGGTGGATCACCTGAGGTCAGGAGTTCAAGACCAGCCTGGACAACATTGTGAAACCCCGTCTCTACTAAAAATACAAAAATTAGCCAGGCATGGTAGCGGGCGCCTGTAATCCCAGCTACTCAGGAGGCTGAGGCAGGAGAATCACTTGAACCTGGGAGGTGGAGATTGCAGTGAGCTGAGATTGTGCCACTGCACTCCAGCCTGGGTGACAGAGCAAGACTCTTTTTTTTTTTTTGGAGACAGAGTATTGGGTTTGTGGGCATCCAGGTGACGGGATTTCTGCCTGCCCGTGTGTCACTTCCCCGTGAGTCTGTGCATGCCAGTGTGTATGCATGTGTTATTGTGTCTGTGTGTATGTCAGTATTATTGTAGATGTGCAGGTGTCTGAGTGCCTAAACAAGTCTCAGCGTAGGTGACGATGGGCATATGACCACTGGGTTCGTGCTGATATATCTTTGTGGGTGACAGTGTCTTTGTGGGTGGCTAGGAGGATCCATTTTACTGTGGACAACTGTGTGTCCATGTGTGCAGTTGTGTTCTTGGGTGGGGGTGGTCGGTATGTGTGTATGTCAAGATTACTGAGACCCACTACTCGGGAGGCTAATGTGGGAGGATCACTTGAGCCTGCAAGTTTGAGGCTGCTGTGAGCTATGATCGTGCCACTGAACTCCAGCCTGGGCAACAGAGCCAGACCCTGTCTCAAAAAACAAAACAAAAATTTGGGCCAGGCATACGGTGGCTTGGTGCTCTGGGAGGCCGAGGTGGGTGGACAGCTAGAGCTCACGAGTTGGAGACGAGCCTGGGCAACCGGCAAAACTCCATCTCTACAAAAAATACAAAAATTACCCACGTGTGGTGGTGTGCACCTGTACTCCCAGCTACTTGGGAAGCTGAGGTGGGAGGATTGCTTGAGCCCAGGAGGTGGACCTAGATCGTGCCACTGCACTCCAGCCTAGGCAGCAGAGTGAGACCCTGTCTCAAAAAAAAAATAAAAAAATAAAAAAGAAACGGTGGCCGGGTGCAGCAGCTCACACCTGTAATCCCAGCACTTTGGGAGGCTGAAGCCAGCGGATTCCCTGAGGTCAGGAGTTCAAGACCAGCCTGGCCAACATGGTGAAACCCCGTCTCTACTAAAAATACAAAAATTAGCCTGGTGTGGTGGCGTGCGCCTGTAATCGCAGCTACTCAGGAGGCTGAGGCAAGAGAATTGCTTGAACCCGGGAGATCGTGCCAGGGCATTCCAACCTGGGCAGCCAAGAGGGACTCCATCTCAAAATAAATAAGTAAATAAAAATTAAAAAGATGACTGTGTGACCTGCTGTCAGATGTTGAGTGTTTCTGCAGGCCTTGTACCATCTGTGTGTGTGTGTGTGTGTGTGTGTGGCGGGGTGGGGGGTGACTGTGGGTGACTGCAAGTGTGCAGGAGTGAACTTGCTTGGGAGGACACATGGATGTCTGTGTGTGTCCCAGGTATTGTGAACAATGGAGTCGGAGTCTGTGTGTGCCTGACTGGTGGGCTTTAGGGATCTGTGTTTGTCATTGCTACCCTGAGTGACATGCTGTGGGTGAACACCCACTTCTGTGTGTCAGTGTTATGCGAAAGGCTGTGTCTATGTTGTAGCTGCCTTCGTTGGTGGCTTCATTTCTGTGTGGCAGCCTTTCAATGGGCACTATCTCTGGATGTCCGAGCCCTTGTGGGTGACGTGTCTACACACGTGGCAGTGTTATTGTGGGGACTGTATGTGTGTGTCAGCATCACTTTGGGCTGTGTATTAATGGGGGTGCTGTATATCTGTGTATAGCGTGTAATTTTGGGGGTCTCCATCAGGGCCTTGGGAATATCTAATCGTGGCTGGGTTAATGCATCTGTGAGCGGTCCAGGGGTGTGGAATGGGTAGGGAAGGAGATGGGGGGAGGGGAACCTAAGTGTGGGGCCATGGCGGGGACGTCTCAGTCCCTATCAGCCAATGAGGTGTCTTCTCCACCCCCCCACCCCCAGCCTGCCCTCCAGGGCAGGTCGCTGTGAAAGGCGCCCTGTAGCTTTAAAAGGGCTCCCTGGCAGTGGGATTCGGGGCCATTTTTCGTTTTTATGGCCAGTTTTGGAGGGCGGGTTCCTGTTCGCAAACCTTGGCCCCAGTAAATACCCTGCAGCTGCTGCCGGTAATGACAGGCCGGAGGGGCGGCCCGCGCAGGGCGCCAGGGCTTCCGGAGGCGGCGCGGCTGCAGCACCCCCGGCCCGCGGCCAGGCCTGAGCTGGGCCCCCGCCGGGATCGGTCTCCGCAGGCCCGAGCGCCCATGAACTTGGCCGGAGCAGCCTTCACGAACGCGCGCGCGCCGGGCTGGACTCTGTCCTGGCATTCGATTTCCGAGCGCCCCACCCGCCCCGCGCCCCCAAGAACAAAGCTCGCCGCCGCCCCGGCCAGTGGCCTCCCCGCGCGCGGTCAGGTGTCGGGCGGTAGGGGCGCCGCTGTCCCCACGCCCCCCATCGCGCGTCCCCGCCCCGCGGGGGCATCTCCGCTTGCCCTTCCCCTGGCGGCCCCGGCTCCGGGACTCGGGGGTCTGTCCCCTTTGCAAAGTCCGACCCTCCCGGCGCCCCCTCTCCGGAAAGGCGAGACACAGAGATGCCGCCGGGGCCTCCCCGCCCCCTTTCCAAGCCCCAACAACAATGGAGGGCCGGGCCGCAGAGGCCGGGGTGCCCGCCCCGGGGCTGCAAGCAGGTGCGCGAGGGGACTGCGGCCGCGTCCCGCCCCGCCCCGCCGCGCCCCCTGCCCGCGGGCTGCCCCCGCCCCGCCCGTGCCCCCGGCGCCCGCGCTCACCTCGATTGGGGCCGCCGCCGCATTTCCCCCTCTTCTTTCCAAAACCCGCCCGGAAAAGCCCCCCGGGCCCGAGGCGCCTGCACGGGAAATGGCATTTCGGTGGCTCCGGGGCCGGGCGGGGGCTCCCTAGGGCCGTGGGCGGGGGGGGGGAGGGGGCCGCGGGGCTCCGGCGCCGGCTCGAACCCGTGGCCGCCGCCGCCTCCCGCCCGCCCGCCTGTCTGTCTCGGTGACGTGCCCGCGCTCCCCGCCGCCACCGCCCCCTCCTCCTCCCCGCGCCGCGCCGGGCGGTGGGTCCAGCCGCGGCCGTGCGCGCCCCAAGGCCTCCCGCCAGGCGCACCGGGACGCACTCGGGGGATGCCCGTGGGTCTCCAAGACGCAGCTTCCGGGGCCCGCGCGGGGGAATCAGGGACACGGGGGCGCGGGCGGGCACACGCAGGGACCCAGACGCACGCAGACCTCAAAGGCGCCGGGGGGAGCACACGCGCACAAAGGCACGCGGGCCACAGACATAGGGAACGGTGTGCAGGGGGCTGTGAGACACACACCCAAGGGAGGGGGTGGCAGGACGTGCAGGCGTGCCGGGCCGCACGGGGGTGGTCATAAAACCCAGCTACACACAGAGGGACACCCGGGGGCACCAGACACATGCAAGATACACAGACACACCACATCCAGGACAGGAGGGAAGGTCCTTAGAACCGAAATATGCAGAAACACGGCTGAACCCCGGGCGCACACAGCTCACACAAGACACACGGACACGCAGGAGATCACAGATGCACTGGGGTATCCACAGACCCAACATATACACACACAGTACCCCAGGTACACAGCCACAGGAACACCGTGACACACACAAAATAACCTAACACATGGATTTAGAACCAGAACACACCCATGGAGACAGACACACACAGATCCACAAAGTTCACAGACACACACATATATGCACAGCCACTCGGGTCAAATGGACCAGTCGCAGAGGCAGAGAAACACAACCAACAGCCACATGCACAAGACCCCCAGCAGGTCCCAGAGCCACAGGGGTCCACATGGACACACATGCAATTCAGGGGCACGTGGGGACGTGTACCTGGGACCACCAGGCACAAGCATGTATACAGGCCAGGTGCACAGACCACATGCAAGCTGTACAAAGGATGGGGCTCCCTGGATCTCCCAAAGATCCTTGCACAGATTATCACCTCATACTCCCCCCAAGACATCCCCCCTCCTCCCGCCCAGGTATAAGAGCATGCACAAGGCAGGAATGATCGTACCCTGGCTGAGGCTCCACACACTGCCCTGCCCGCAGTGGCCACCGCGGCTGGTAGAGGAAGGTCACATCAGGGCAAACCATGGCGCCAGGCAGCCTCCCATTGGCCCGGGCTGAGCTGACAGATTTCTCATTCTGTTTATTTATCCCCCACCCCAGTCTGAGAGGGGGATGGAGAAACCTTTGACTGGCCCCCTTCCAAGCCCAGGCCTTAACCCTTATGGGGCCATGGCCCTTCCCCACCTGATCGTGCACCCCTCACTTCCTTTCAGCCCTCTCCACCACAGTCCTGCCTCAGTTTCTCCTTGACAGGTTCACCCTCCCACATCGTCCAGCTGCCTTCAGGTCTCAGCCCAGAAAGTCTGGTGCAGGTCCAGGAGACTGGATGTCTCCAGGACCACTCCCCCTAGCCCCAACCCCACCAAAGGTTAGAGGGGCCAGCCCTAGTCTATACCTAACCTCTCCCAAAGGAAGTCTTCCCCCAGAGTGGGGATGGAGAGACACGTGCAGGGGAGAGAATGGGAGTTCATTGCAATCTAGTAATCATACCTCCATGGGGTGGGGCGGGCAGTCAGCTCTGTTGATGCCCCTTGTGTGCCGCCTGCCCCCCTGCCGGCCAGCCCTTCTTACAGAAAAGGGGCAAGGGGGGCCAGGCACGGTGGCTCAAGCCTGTAATCCCAGCACTTTGGGAGGCCGAGGCAGGAGGATCGCTTGAGGCCAGGAGTTCAAGACCAGCCTGGGCAACAGAGCGAGACACTGTCTCTACAAAAAAAAAAAAAAAAAAAAAATTAGCCGGGTGTGGTGGTGAGTGCCTATAGTCCCAGCTACTTGGGAGGCTGAAGCAAAAGGATCGCTTGAGCCCAGGAGTTCAAGGCTGCAATGAGCTATGATGGTGCCACTGCACTCCAGCCTGTGCAACAGAGAGAGACTTCATCTCTAAAAAAGGAGGGTATTGGGGAAAGAGTTCCTGTCTTAGAAAAAGAGGGGGAAGGGGTTGGGGAGGGACTTGCTCTGGAATACGCAACATTCACATTTATTCATTCACTCATTCATCCACTCATAGACACATGTATAAGCCTCATCTCCCATCCAGACCAGAGCAACCCCTGAGGCAGGGACTATTCTCTTTATCTAGAAGGGTGGGGGCCCAGGGTAGAGTTCTCCCTAGCTGTATTTTGGAACCTTCCTCCTGGTCCCAGGAAGGCCTATCATCATCTCAGATTCTTCCCAGCAGGCCAATGAAGTGAATACTGCCCTTTCCACAGATGGGCAACCGAGGCCCAGATGGGGGCTGCCCTTGCCCAAAGTGGTACCGCCTGTAAGAGGCAGAGCTGGGGCCAGGTGTGGTGGCTCACGCCTGTAATCACAGCATTTTGGGAAGCCGAGGCGGGCGGATCACGACGTCAGGAGTTCGAGACCAGGCTGACCAACATGGCGAAATCTGTTCTCTACTAAAAACACAAAAATTAGCTGGGCGTGGTGGCACGCGCTTATAATCCCAGCTACTCAGGAGGCTAAAGCATGAGAATCACTTGAACCTGGGAGGTGGAGGTTGCAGTGAGCCGAGATCGCGCCACTGCACTCCAGCCTGGGCCACAGCACAGAGCGAGACTCCATCTCAAAAAAAAAACAAAACAAAACAACAACAACCAAAAAAAAAACAAAACAAAAAAACACGCAGAGCTGGAATTCTTTCTGTGCGAGGCCTTTTCCCCCCATCTCTTTTCCAGGACCGGCCAGCGGTCCTGCTCGCTGAATTTCCTGCAGCCACCAGCAGGGGGCAGCAGAGTCCAGCGCCCTCCCAGCTGTGGAGGCCGGCGGGACTGATCTCAGCTCTCAGCGCAGTCTCCTCCCCCTCCTCCCCGCCACCTCCCACTCCACGGTAGCTGAGGACTCTGCCTGGACACCCCAGGCTGGAGCCTCCACTGACCAAATGCAGAGGCCCCAGGAGGAAGGGCCCCTTCTTAAATAAAGCCCCCTAGAACTGCCGTCCACACAAATGTCCAACTCACTCGGTGTTTCTCTAACTCTCCTTGCTGCAACGCATTTGCCGGGGCGGGCGGCCTCTGCATTCCTGAACTGGGTCAGACCAGGAGAGAGGATTCCTGGATCCTGGCCCAGTGGCCAATCCGCCCTGGGCTTCTCACCCCCCAGACTCCTCTGAAGATCCCCAGAGCCCAGCACAGGATGGGAGGAGCGGTGGGGGAAGCCCCAGCGCTCCAGACGCCTTAGGGCGTGGGAACTGCCCTCCCCCCTACACACCCCCGGTCCCCAGTTCCTGGGGCCCCTGCCAGTGCTGACTCATAGGGGGAGCCCAGGGCTGCGACACAGCAGCAGCTTTTCCTGAACCTCTCCCTGGGAGATTTCACCTCCTGTCCCCTTGGGGGTCTCCGTGGGGACCCAAGGTGGGTGTGAGAGCCAGGCAGCCCTTCTCAACTCCATCAGCCCGGAACTCCAGCCCCCGAAGTCCCCCAAGGCTGTGGCCATTGGACACTGGGTGGATGTGTCAGGCCGCGGGGGTCTTGGGTGGTGCCCCTGTGTACTCAGATGTGGGTGTAGCTTGCACACTCAGGCATCGACCGAGAGAAAGCCCCGAGGAGGCAAAGCCAAGGCCGTGTGGGTGCTTTCCTCCGCACCCCACCAGAGTCTGGGCAGGGACGCTCCAGGGCCAGAACGAAGCCCTGGGCTCAGAGCTCATTTCCTCAACCGCAAACCATCTTCTCCCGCCATCTTCCCGGTCTCCGGAAATGGCAGCTCCATCCTCCCAGCTGCTCAGACAAAAACCTTTGTTAACAGATGCAACCCATTAACAATTTTGCTTACTGTCCTTTTTTTTTTTTTTTTCCTGAAACAGGGTCTGGCTCTATCGCCCAGGCTGGAGTACAGTGGCACGATCTCTGCTCACTGTATCCTCTGCCTCCCGGATTCAAGCCATCCTCCCATTTCTTTCAGCCTTCCAAATAGCTGGGGCTACAGGCACCTGCCACCACACCTGGCTAATTTTTTGTATTTTTAGTAAAGATAGGTCTTGCTATGTTGCCCAGGCTGGTCTCGAACTCCTAGACTCAAGCAATCCACCTGTCTTGGCCTCTTAAAGTGCTAGGATTACAGGCATGAGCCACCGCTCCCAGGCTGGTTACTGTCCCTTCTAATGCATCCAGAATCCTGCCTTTTCCAGGGCCCACCTTGGTCTGGCTCCCATCATCTCTTCCCAGAATTGCTCCAGTTGCCACCTCTCTGCACGCCTTGCAGACCCCGACAGTCTGTCCCCATCCCCTCAATCCCCTGTTCTCCCCTCCCCACCACAGCAGCCGGGGCGGGGCGCCTGTGAGCACCCAAGTCAGGTCTAGTCCCTCCTCTGCTCAGAACCCTCAATGGCTCCCACTTTATTCAGAGCAAAAGCCAAAGTCCTCCCCAGGACCCAGAAGGCTTTGCACAGTCTCTCCTGTCTCCTCTCTGACTCACCCTCTCCACTCCCTCCCTCATTCACCCCATTCCAGACCTCCTCAGCTGGGATTACAGGCACCCACCACCCCGCCCAGCTAATTTTTTTTGTATTTTTAGTAGAGACGGGGTTTCACCATGTTACCCAGGCTGGTCTCAAACTCCTGAGCTCAGGCAATCTGCCCACCTCAGCCTCCCAAAGTGCTGGAATTATAGATGGAGCCCGGCCGACTCCCCTATTTCAAAATTGCACCCACCTTGCTTTCTCCTCTATTTCTCACAACCCTGTCACCTTTTTTTTTTGAGATGGAGTCTTGCTGTCTCCCAGGCTGGAGTGCAATGGCGCTATCTCAGCTCACTGCAACCTCCACCTCCCAGATTCAAGCCATTCTCCTGCCTCAGCCTCCCGAGTAGCTGGGATTACAGGTGCCACCACCATGCCTGGCTAATTTTTTGTATTTTTAGTAGAGATGGGGTTTCACTATGTTGACCAGACTGGCCTCAAACTCTTGACCTGGTGATCCGCCCGCCTCGGCCTCCCAAAGTGCTGGGATTACAGGCATGAGCCACCGTGCCTGGCCCTGTCACCTTTCAACACACTACATGCTTTACTACACATCTTGTTTCTTGTCTGTCTCCTGTACTTGATTGTCAGCTCTGCCAGCACAATAGCTGTTGCCTTTTTTTTTTTTTTTTTTTTTTGGAGAAATGGGGGGGGGGGGGGGTCTCACTTTGTTGCCCAGGGCGGTCTCGAACTCCTGGGCTCAAGCAATCCTCCTGCCTCAGTCTCCCAAAGTGCTGGGATGACAGGTGTGAGCCACCGTGCCCAGCCTACAACGTTTGTCTTCATCACTGCTAGAGAATTTAACAAAGGCCCTTAGTCAATATCTAGTGAATTAATGCATTAATAATCACTATGTTCCTGGCACGTGTGTGGGGGGAGGTGATGGGAAGTGGGGGAGGGACAAAACAGACTAGGAGCTTGCCTGTCACCATCTGGCAGGGGGCTAGTCATGTAGCTAGCCAATTACAATGAAGAGTTTTCAGTGCTGTGAGCCAAGGCCCAGCCAGGAAGATGAAAGTGCAATCTGGGAAGACTTTTGAGGAGGTGATATCTTATAGGGCCTTGATCAGTAAGGAGTTTGGATTTAAGTATGATGAGAAGGCTTAGGGATTTTTGTTTGATTTGTTTTTTAGAAATGGGATCTTGCTCTGTTGCCCAGGCTGGAGTTCAGAAGCACACTCCTAGCCCATTGAGGCCTCAACCTGGGTTTAGGCAATTCTCCCGCCCCAGCCTCCCAACTAGCTGAGACTACTGGCAGACACCACCACACCTGCCTAATTTTTAAATTTTTTTGTAGTGACAGTGTCTCACTATGTTGCTCAGGCTGGTCTCAAACTACTGGGCTCAAATGATCCACTCTCCTCAGCCTCCCAAAGTCTTGGGATTACAAGCATGAACCACCATGCCCAACCAAGGGTTTTATTTTTTTATTTTGTTTTGTTTTGTTTTGTTTTGTTTTGTTTTTTGAGACGGAGTCTCACTCTGTTGCCCAGGCTGGAGAGCAGTGGCATGATCTCGGCTCATTGCAATTATCTCCCAGGTTTAAGCGATTCTCCTGCCTCAGCCTCCAGAGTAGCTGGGATTACAGGCACCTGCCACCATGCTCAGCTAAGTTTTGTTATTTTTAGTAGAAACGGGATTTCGCCATGTTGGCTAGGCTGGTCTCAAACTCTTGACCTCAAGTGATCCACTCGCCTTGGCCTCCCGAAGTGCTGGGATTATAGGTATGAGCCACCGCACCCGGCCTCTACAAAAAATTTAAAAAATTAGCTGGGCGTGGTGGTGTACGCTTGTGGTCCCAGCTACTCAGAGGCAGAAGTGAGAGGATTGGTTGAGCTCCAGAGGTGGAGGCTGCAGTGAGCCACGATCACACCACTACATTCCACCCTGTCTAGAAAAAAAAAATTGTTTTTTTTCAATAAAGATAGGATCCAATAGAGCTGGGATTAGGGATAGGTGAGTGACATGAGTCACACAAGGGCAGGACTCGGGCCTGTCTGGACTGCATTTTCCAATGACGTTATTACTGGTCACATGTGGCTGCTGAGCACCTGAAATGCAGCTATTCTTCCAAGTAATGGCAGCCAGGTGCAGTGGCTCACGCCTGTAATCCCAGCATTTTGGGAGGCCGAGGAGGGTGGATACTTGAGGTCAGGAGTTTGAGACCAGCCTGGCCATCATGGTACAACCCCGTCTCTACTAAAAATACAAAAATTAGCCAGGTGTGGTGGCGGGTGCCTGTAATTCCAGGTACTCGGGAGGCTGAGGCAGGAGAATCGCTTGAACCCGGGAGGCAGAGGTTGCAGTGAACTGAGATTGTGCCACTGCACTCCAGCCTGGCAACAGAGCAAGACTCTTCCTCAAAAAAAAAAAAAAAAAAAAAAA
>NW_026652287.1:46932829-46990293 GCF_009828535.3 Hylobates moloch | reverse complement strand
AAAAAAAAAAAAAAAAAAAAAAAAGGCCGGGCGTGGTGGTTTATGTCTATAATCCCAGCACTTTGGGAGGCCCAGGCGGGTCAGTCACGAGGTCAGGAGATCAAGACCATCCTAACACGGTGAAACCCTGTCTCTACTAAAAATACAAAAAAAAAAATTAGCCAGGCATAGTGGCGGGCGCGTGTAGTCCCAGCTATTCGGGAGGCTGAGGCAGGAGAATGGCGTGAACCTGGGAGGCGGAGCTTGCGTTAGCCAAGATCGCACCACTGCACTCCAGCCTGGGGGACAGGGTGAGACTCCGTCTCAAAAAAAAAAAAAAAAAAAGAAAGAAAGAAAGGCCGGGCGCGGTGGCTCACGCCTGTAATCCCAGCACTTTGGGAGGCCGAGGCAGACGGATCACGAGGTCAGGAGATCAATACTATCCTGGCTAACACGGTGAAACCCCCTCTCTACTAAAATACAAAAAATTCTCCAAGCGTGGTAGCGGGCACCTGTAGTCCCAGCTACTCCGGAGGCTGAGGCAGGAGAATGGCGTGAGCCTGGCAGGCGGCACTTGCAGCGAGCGGAGATTGTGCCATTGCACTCCAGCCTGGGCGGCACAGCGAGACTCCGTCTGAAAAGAAAAAAAAAAGAAGAAAGAAAGAAAGAAAGGAAAGAAAGGAAATAAATAAATAAATAAATAAATAAATGGCGGCCGGGGGCGGTGGCTCACGCTTGTAATCTCAGCACTTTGGGAGGCCGAGGCGGGCGGATCACGAGGTCAGGAGATCGAGACCACGGTGAAACCCAATCTCTACTAAAAATACAAAAAATTAGCCGGGCGTGGTGGCGGGCGCCTGTAGTCCCAGCTACTCGGAGAGGCTGAGGCAGGAGAATGGCGTGAACCCGGGAGGCGGAGCTTGCAGTGAGCCGAGATCGCGCCACTGCACTCCAGCCTGGGCGACAGAGCGAGACTCCGTCTCAGGAAAAAAAAAAAAAAAAAAAAAAAAGAAAGTAATGGCAAGAACCACAATTACTTTGCACCAACCTAATAGTTTGAATTGAGATGTTATAGGTATAAAATTCACATCAGATTTTGAAGACAGTACAAAAAAAACTGAAATACCTCATTCATAATATTTACCTTGATTATATGTTAAAATGATACTATTTTGGATATACTGAGTTAAATAAAATCGTATTAAAATTAATTTTGTAGCCGAGTGTAGTAACATACCTGTAATCCCAGCACTTTGGGAGGCCAAGGCGGGCAGATCACCTGAGGTCAGGAGTTCGAGACCAGCCTGGCCCACATGGTGAAACCCCATCTCTACTAAAAATACAAAAATTAGCCAGGTGTGGTGGCAAGCACCTGTAATCCCAGCTACTTGGAGGCTGAGGCAGGAAAATCACTTGAACCCAGGAAGTGGAGGTTGCAATGAGCTGAGACCATGCCACTGCACTCCAGCCTGGGCAACAGGACAAGACTCTGTCTCAAATTTAAAAAAAATTAATTTTGGCAGGCTCACTGGCTCATGCCTGTAATCCCAGCAATTTAGGAGGCTGAGGCAGGCAGATCACTTGAGGTCAGGAGTTCAAAACCAGCCTGGCCAACATGGTGAAACCCCGTCTCTACTAAAAATATAAAATTGGCTGGGTGTGGTGACATGCACCTGTAATCCCAACTGCTTGGGAGGCTGAGGCAGGAGAATCACTTAAACCCGGGAGGCAGAGGTTGCAGTAAGCCAAGATCGTGCCACTGCACTCCAGCCTGGGCAATAGAGCAAGACTCCGTCTCAAAAAAAAAAATTAATTTTGGCAGGCTCACTGGCTCACACCCGCAATCCAGCACTCTGGGAGGCTGAGGCATGTGGATCACTTGCGATCAGGAGTTCAAAACCAGCCTGGCCAATATGGCGAAAACCCATCTCTATTAAAAATATAAAATTAGCTGGGTGTGGTGGCACCCACCTGTAATCCCGACTACTTGGGAAGCTGAGACAGGAGAATCACTTGAACCTGGGAGGCAGAGGTTACAGTGAGCCGAGATCCTGCCACTGCACTCCATTCTGGGTGACAGAGCGAGATTGTGTCTCAAAAATAAATAAATAAATGTAAATAAAATAAAATTAATTTCACCTGCTCCTTTTTTAAAACAAATGTGGCTACTAAAAAAGTTTTCATTACATATGTGGCTTGCATTTGTGGCTCATGATATATTTCTTTTCCTTTTTTTTTTTTTTTTTGAGACGGAGTCTCGCTCTGTCGCTCAGGCTGGAGTGCAGTGGCGCAATCTCGGCTCACTGCAAGCTCCACCTCCCGCGTTCACGCCATTCTCCTGCCTCAGCCTCTCCGAGTAGCTGGGACTACAGGCGCCCGCCACCACGCCCGGCTAATTTTTTTGTATTTTTAGTAGAGACGGGGTTTCACCGTGGTCTCGATCTCCTGACCTTGTGATCCGCCCACCTCGGCCTCCCAAAGTGCTGGGATTACAAGCGTGAGCCACCGTGCCCGGCCGATATATTTCTTTAGACACTGCCTTTATTGCCCTCCCTCCCATTTACTTATCAGGCAGCTGCCTGATCACACTACTGATATCGGACTTCAGAGTCAGGCCAAGTTCTCAGCTGTAGCTGTCCTCGAGCTCCGTGTAGTATCTGTCACCTCTGCCTGGTTCCTCCTTGGCCTTTGGACACTAGATCCTTCTGGCATCCCTTCTCTTTCTCAATCTTCTTTGTGAGACAGCATCTGCTTCTCAAATACTTTGTTCCCAGGACATAGCTTTGGTCTATTTTGTTTATTTTCATTTTTATTTTATATTTATTTATTTTTGAGACAGAGTCTCACTCTGTCACCCAGGCTGGAGTGCAGTGGCGTGATCTCGGCTCACTGCAACCTCTGCCTCCCAGGTTCAAGAGATTCTCCTGCCTCAGCCTCCCAAGTAGCTGGGATTACACGCACGCGCCACAACGCCCAGCTTTTTTTTTTTTTCTTTTTTTTTTTGAGATGAAGTCTTGCTCTGTTGCCCAGACTGGAGTGCAACAGATTGCAATGGTGCAATCTCGGCTCACTGCAACCTGGGCCTCCCACGTTCAAGCGATTCTCCTGCCTCAGCCTCCCAAGTAGCTGGTATTAAAGATGCCCGCCACCATGCCTGGCTAATTTTTGTATTTTTAGTAGAGACAGGTTTCACCATGTTGGCCAGGCTGGTCTCGAACTACTGAGCTCAAGTGATCCACCTGCCTCAGCCTCCCAAAGTGTTGGGATCACAGGCATGAGCCATCCCGCCCAGCCTCATTTTTATTTTAGAAACAAGGTCTCGTCATTTTAGAAACAAGGTCTCACTCTGTTGCCCAGGCTGGAGTACAGTAAAAGAATCCTAGCCCATTGCAGCCTCGACCTCCTGGGCCCAAGTGATCCTCTTGCCCCAGTCTTCTGAGTAGTTGGGACTACAGGCGAGCACCACCATGCCCAGCTAATTTTTGTAATTTTTGTAGGGATAGGGTTTCACTACATTGCCCAGGCTGGTCTCGAACTCCTGAGGTGAAGTGATCCTCCCACCTGAGCCTCCCAAAGTACTGGGATTACAGGCATGGGCCACCACACCCAGCCCATACCACATACTATTTGGCAATAAAAAGGAATAAGGTACTCACACTTGTTACATTTGTTTTTTTGTTTGTTTGTTTTTTGTTTTTTTTTTTTTTTGAGACGGAGTCTTTCTCTGTCCCCCAGGCTGGAGTGCGGTGGCGCGATCTCGGCTCACCGCAACCTCCACCTCCTGGATTCACGCCATTCTCCTGCCTCAGCCTCCCGAGTAGCTGGGACCACAGGCGCCCACCAACACGCCCGGCTAATTTTTTTGTATTTTTTAGTAGAGACGGGGTTTCACCGTGTTAGCCAGGATGGTCTCGATCTCCTGACCTCGTGATCCACCCGCCTCGGCCTCCCAAAGTGCTGGGATTACAGGCTTGAGCCACCGTGCCCGGCCTACATTTGTTATAACATGGATGAACTCTGAGAAATGAAAGAAGCTAGTCACAAGTCACACTGACAGCATTTATACACAGAGACAAAAAGTAGACCGGGGTCGCCACAGGCTGAGAATGTTGGGGGGTGAAATAGAAAGTGATTTCTTTTTTCTTTTCTTCTCTTTTCTTTTTTCTTTTTTTCTTTTCTTTTCTTTTCTCTCTTCTCTTTTCCTTTTCTTTCCTTTCCTTCCTTTCTTTCCTTTCTTTTTTTGAGACAGAGTCTCGCTCTGTCACCCAGGCTGGAATGCAGTGGCATGATCTCGGCTCACTGCGACTTCTGCCTCCTGGGTTCAAGTGATTCTCCCACCTCAGCCTCCCGAATAGCTGGGACTACAGGCATGTGCTACCATGCCCGGCTAATTTTTGTATTGTTAGTAGAGACGGGGTTTCACCATGCTGGCTAGGCTGGTCTCGAACTCCTGACCTCAGGTGATCCACCTGCTTTGGTCTCCCAAAGTGCTGGGGTTACAGGCGTGAGCCACCGCACCTGCCCAAAAAATGATTTCTAATGGGCTTGAGATTTATTTTTGGGGTGATGGAAATGTTCTAAAATTGGGCAGGGCGTGGTCACTCATGCTGTAATCCCAGCACTTTGGAAGGCCAATGTGGGAGGACTGCTTGAGCCCAGGTGTTTGAGAACAGCCTGGGCAACATAGCAATGCCCCGTCTTTACAAAAAAAAAATACAAAAAATGGCCAGGCGTGGTGGCTTACCCCTATAATCTCACGGATCACGAGGTCAGGAGATCGAGACCATCCTGGCTAACACGGTGAAACCCCGTCTCCACTAAAAATACAAAAAATTAGCCGGGCGTAGTAATGGGCGCCTGTAGTCCCAGCTACTCGGGAGGCTGAGGCAGGAGAATGGCCTGAACACGGTAGGCAGAGGTTGCAGTGAGCCGAGATCACACCACCGCAGTCCAGCCTGGGTGACAGAGCGAGACTCGGTCTCAGAAGAAAAAAAAGAAAGAAAATACCAGAAATAAAACAGGTCATACCTTTACATTCTAGGCCGTTCTGAGTAGTGTGGTGAAATCTCCCACAGTCCTGGGATGTGAATCATCCCTTTACCCAGCTTATCCATGCTGTCTGTATAGGCTACCAGTCTGTTCGTCCCTTTATAGCCATCTCAGTCAACAAATAGAAAAAGCAAAGTGGTCAGCCGAGGTGGCTCATGCCTGTAATACCAGCACTTTGGGAGACCAATGCAGGAGGAGGATTGCTTGAGGCCAGGAGTTCAAGACCAGCCTGGGAAACACTGCAAGATTCTGTCTCAAAAAAAAAAAAAAAAAATTTTGTATAAATAAGCCGTGTGTGCTTGCACACGCCTGTAGTCCTAGCTACTTAGGAGGCTGAGGCAGGAGGCTCACTTAAGGCCAGGAGTTGGAGACCAGTCTAGGCAACACAGCAAGACCCTCACGCCCCCACCCCTACAAGATAAATAAATTAGCCAGGTGTGTGTGGTGCTCACCTCTAGTTCCAGCTACTCTGGAGGCTGAGGTAGAAGGATCCTTGGAGCCCACGAGTTTGAGATGGCAGTGATGAGAACTTGTCTTAAAAAATTTTGATCCTGGGCTGGGCGCAGTGGCTCACGCCTATAATCCCAGCACTTTGGGAGGCCGAGGCAGGTGGATTACCAGGTCCGGAGATCAAGACCATCCTAGCTAACATGGTGAAACCCCGTTTCTACTTAAAAAATACAAAAAATTAGCCAGGCGTGGTGGCACATGCCTGTAGTCTCAGCTACTTCAGAGGCTGAGGCAGGAGAATCTCTTGAGCCTGGGAGGTGGAGGTTGCAGTGAGCCGAGATCGCGCCACTGCATTCCAGCCTGGGCGACAAAGGCTCCATCTAAAAAATAATAATAATAATAATAAAATAATAATAAATTTTTTTATCTTAAAGCTGGCTGTGGAGATAGTTGCCTGTATTCCTGACTACTCGGGAGGATCCCTTAAGCCCAGGAGTTTGAGGCCAGCCAGGGCAACATGGAGACACCCCCATCTCTAAAAACTAAACAAACAGGTCAGGGCCCAGGGGCTCATGCCTGTAATCCCAGCACTTTAGGAGGCTAAGGTGGGCAGAACCCTTGAGGGCAGGAATTCGAGTCAGGAATTCCAGACCCGCCTGGGCAACACAGCATAACCCTGTCTCTACAAAAAAAAAAAATACAAAAATTAGCTGGGTGTGGTCGCTCTCACCTGTGGTTCCAGCTACTTGGGAGGCTGAGGTGGGAGGCTCAGCTGAGTTTGGGAGGTCGAGGCTGCAGTAAGACGTGATCGTGCCACTGCACTCCAGCCTGGGTGACAGAGTGAGACCCTGTCTCAATACATAAATAAAAATTGGCCAGGCGCGGTGGCTCACGCCTTTAATCCCAGCACTTCGGGAGGCCGAGGCAGGCGGATCACCTGAGGTCAGGAGTTCGAGACTACCCTGGCCAACACGGTGAAACCCTGTCTCTACTAAAACTACAAAAATTAGTTGAGCATGGTGGCGTGTGCTTGTAGTCCCAGCTATTTGGGAGGCTGAAGCAGGAGAATCGCTTGAACCTGGGAGGCAGAGGTTGCAGTGAGCCGAGATCGTGCCACTGCACTCCAGCCTGGGTGACAAGGTGAGACTCAGTCTAAAAAATAAATAAATAAATAAATAATAAAATTTAAAAAAATTATCTCGATTCTTCCGCTAGTGGAATGCCTCCCTGGAATCCCACCCAGCTTGCTGTTCTTCTCACTCCAAGTTTAAGAAGGATAGAAAGGTGGGGGAGACGTTTTGGGGGCAGGCAAGGAGGGGAGGCCTAGGCAGGAGGTGTGGTGAAACCCACCAGATGTGCCCTCAAGCACCCTCTTTCTCTGCCAGATGCCGCGGGCTTGGAAGAACCACGTCTCTTCCCAGGTTTTCTTCTCAGCCTGACTCGAAGCGTCCTGGCCTGCCCGCCCCACCAGACAGTCTGACTCAATTTGCCCGCTGTGTGCGTGGGCCCTGCGCGTGTGACCCTCCACCATCTGAGTGACTCAGGCAGCCTGGAAGCCCCCTCCCCTAGGGACACCCAGCTTCCTATGGTGACTTTTCACAGACATGGCTGAAACTGGCTGGCGCCTCCCAGACCCAGACTGGGCTCCTGGGGGCAGCCCAGCAGGGCCTCGGCCCCACAGCCCACCCCCAGAGAGGGCCTAGGGGGTGGGAGTAGGGGGTGGGGAACTCTTCTCAAAGGGCCTTTGTGGGAGCGGCTGGGGGGGCTGCCGGGGGACCCCGCCCTGTGTGACTCAAGCCTCATTGCTGGGCGGTGACTCACCCCCAGGCCCCCCTTCTGCCTGCCCGCAGCAGGTGCTGTGAGCCAGCTTTGGGATAGAGGCCTCTGCAGCCATGGTTATGCCACCCTCCCCTGGACCTGTGACTTGCCACCCACTTCTAGGGGTGCCAGTCTTGCCCTCACCTCCTTGCCCTCCTAAGCTCAGACCACAGAGAAAACCTCCTACATCCCGTCCCTCCGTGGGTCAGCAGACGTGGTACTGAAATGTGCCACGCATTGTCTCACTTTGAATTCACGGGATTCTCAAACCACCCAAGAGGCAGGGTGTTCTTGCTACTGCCCCGTAACAGATGGAGAAATTGATTCTCCGTGAGGTTGCAGAGTTTAACACAGGAGATTCACGTGCAGAATCTGGGTGTCCCAAACTTGCTGCCCCGCAGTGTCACTGCGTGATCATCTCAGCTGCCTTAAACGCCAGTGGTGGGTTACTGCACCCTCCAGTGTCGCTTCTTTTACTGACGGGTAAACTGAGGCAAGGAGGCTTGAAGTCACAGATCAAGAGTCAAGAGTAAGAGGCAGGGCCGGGATTCGAACCCAGTCCGAGAACCCG
This sequence comes from Hylobates moloch, assembly GCF_009828535.3. Classification (NCBI taxonomy): domain Eukaryota; kingdom Metazoa; phylum Chordata; class Mammalia; order Primates; family Hylobatidae; genus Hylobates; species Hylobates moloch. The sequence continues at coordinate 46,982,426 of NW_026652287.1, read as the reverse complement.
GGACCTGCTCCGCCGCTTCCCCACGGGCCTCCGGCGCCCACTTGGGGGCTAAGGCGCCCCCGCCGCCGGGCCCCTCCGGACGCCGAGGCCAGCCGAGATCGGGCCGCCGGCCAGGCTACTGGGCGCCGCGCCCGTCCGCATCACGCCGCGGTGAGTCACCGCGCGCCGGTCCCGGCCCCGCCCCCCGCGCCAACAAACAGCGCGTTGCTCGGCAACCGCCACCGCCCTCCAGCGTGGACCTGGGTTCGAGCCTCAGGCCGGGGTGCGGGCTAAGAGGGATTTTGGGACTCCGTAGGCTTCCCCAGATTAGGGGTTCAGATCAGGCCTGTAATCCTGGTGGGCACAGAAGTGAGGGTGAAGGAGACAGCTGTGGTCCAATGAAGGTGGGGAGGGCTGAGGGTGGCTCTCTCCAATCCAGACCCACCGGTGCTCCCCAGTAGTGGGTGGTCGGGTCAAGAGATGGAGGCTGGGCCAGAGTTGCAGCTGAGAGGTCGAGGCCATTTTCCTAAGGGATTTGGGGAGCTGGCCTGGCGGGGGCTGTCAGGAGCACTGTGATGAGGGCTTTTTTGCATCCTCCCCACCGCTGCCGACCTCCCAAACTAGCTAACACTTAATGAGCATGTTCTGTGTTCTAAGCCTGTTCTATGCATCTGTGGGCCTATGTGTATTAACTCATGTAATGTTCACCATGAGGTCGGGTGCGGTGGCTCACGCCTATAATCCCAGCACTTTAGGAAGCCGAAGCCGGTGGATCACTTGATGTCAGGAGTTCAAGACCAGCCTGAGCAAAATGGTGAAACCCCGTCTTTCCTAAAAATACAAAAATTAGCCGAGCGTGATGGCCAGCACCTGTAATCCCAGCTACTCGGGAGACTGAGGCAGGAGAATCGCTTGAACCCGGGAGGCAGAGGTTGCAGTGGGCCAAGATCGTGCCACTGCACTCCAGCCTGGGTGACAAGAGTGAAACTCCATCTCAAAAAAATAATAATAAAAATTAAAAATAGTGTTCATCATGGCCCTCTGACGTTTCACTGACATTCTCATTTTACAGATGGGGAAGCTGAGTCAACAGAGGGGGCAATGTCCTTTGCCAGAGGAGGCACAGCCAAGTTGGCATCCGGGCTCCCAAACCTGTTTCAGGAGGGTGCATGCCTGGCCTTGGTGGGGTCATATCTGTGGGAGTCTTCAGGCATTGTGGGCATAGGTGCCAAGGCTACATTGAAGTGTGGGTAGGTTATGCAAGTGGGGGATGGCGCCTGGTGGGCTCCCTGGGGGCTGTCGACACATGATGCTGAAGGCTGTGCACTACAGAGGCTGCACCAGCGCCCCCCTAGACTGCCCACGCCATCTGAGTGCAGGGAGAGAGTTTCCCAGCGCTAGCTTCGGATGGCTTGAACTCTGGGCTCCCTGGCACCCCAATAGTCACCACTGAGCCGCCCACAGGACCCTTAAGGGAGCTGCCTGAGGGGCTTCCCGGAGTCCCAGATCCTACGGGGCGGGGAGAAGAGTAGATACTAGCATCTCAGACATGGAGATGACCAGCTGCCTGGGAAGTGACCAGCTTTGAGTCCTGTAAGAATTGTCCATTTGGCTCAAATGACCAAGTCAATCACTCAAATGGTTGAGCCGGGGAGATGGTTGAGTTACAGGGATCCTGGACAGTCTAAAGCCAAGAAGTTGAGGAGAGCTTCTTGGAGGAGGTGATACCCTGGGACCTGAAGGATGCTCAGGAGTTGGCGAATAACAGGTAAGACCTTCCTGTGGGAGAGATTGGGACATGGAGGAACTTTTCAAAGTGGAAGGTAGAGGGGACGCGTGATTGGATTTAACGGGCTGTCTCTGGAGAATGGCTAGAAGGCATAAGGAAAGTCGGAGAGGACCAGGGAGATGGCTGTTGGAATATATTTAGGCCAGAGATGATGGTGACTTAAGGATACAGTTGGCAGATTTAACAAATAAAAAATACAGGACATCAGTTAAATTTGAATTTCAGATACAGAACAAGTAATTTTTTTTTAGTATAAAACTTTTTTTTTTTAGTATAGCGATGTCCCCAAAATTGCATGGGACATACTTATACTAAAAAAAGAGATCCGCTGTGTATCTGAAAAATTAAGTTTCACTGGTGTCCTGTGTCTCATCTGGGAACTGTACTTGGTGGAGGGGGGCGGGTCTCAGGCGCCCATGGGGAGGGGGAATCGATCATAGCTAACACTCAGGGAATAAATGCACTTTGTTTTTCCTTTTTATGTGTTTTCATTTTACTTATTCAGTTTTTCATAGCGATGGGGGGTCTCACTATGTTGCCTAGGATGGTCTCAAACTCCTAGGTTCAAGCGATCCTCCTGCCTCGGCCTCCCAAAGTTTTGAGATTATAGGAGTGAGTTAACACTCCTAACCCAACAAATGCACTTTGAAGTGAGTACCTCTATCATGCCCATTTTACAGCTAGGTAAACTGAGGCCTGGAGCAGTTATTGCTTTTGTCGTGTGTGTGTGTGGGGGGGGAGGGGGGCGGGTAGGGTTGGTAACTTGTTTATAAGGTTAGGTTAGGAAGTGGGTGACCCTCGATTGGAACCCAGGCATGTTGGCTGCAATCCCTCAACTCTCAGAACTTGAACCCCCTCCCCCACGGGATTGGTGGGGGTGGTTGGACACTATGGTTCCCCGGGTTCCTGGTGACCCAGCTAAGGGCCTTTCTCATGGGATGAGCTTCCCCAGTCCCCCAGCGCAGCCTAGGCTCTGTGGCACCCCTACTTGCCCCCCTCCTGCCAGGACAGCGAGGCACCGGGAGGGACGGGGGGAGGCGGCCTCAGGGGGCCTCCTCTCCCAGCTGAGGCTCGGCCTCGCCCTCCTCCAGGCTGGGAGGATCCGCCGTCTGCGCCGCCGGCAGGGGGAGGGGGCGGGTTATTTTTACCTCCCTCCAGGCAGCCGGGGCGACAGGAAGTGAGCGCGCGGCCCGCCAGATGTGGGGAGCCAGGCAGCTGGGAACAGCCACAGCTGGACTGGCGGCCGGCCGGGAACGGGGTTAGGGGGGAGGGTGTGTGGAGGGTGGATCCCCAGGCCTCCGGTCCCCTCTTTGTTCCCCGCCGCCCCAGCCTCCCCTCCAAAGACCCCTCGTCCCCATCCCCCGCTCATGTGGCTCGTTGCCTCGCTGTCCCTCATCTGGGCGCCAATCCCCTCGCTGGCTCGAGGGCTCTCAGATCCTGGGCGGGGAGGGGGACCCTGCTCCTCGCCCCAGGGACCCCCAGGTCCCAGCAGAGTGGGGGGTAAGAGGGGGAGACGGCCCCTCGCCGGCCCCGCCTGCCACCGCCATTGTTTACCCGTCGGCTGCCTCCTAGGAAACTTAACCCGCCCGCGGTAATTTTATTTGGGAACTTCGGCCAGTTGCCATAGCAACCCCCAGTGACGTCAGAGGGGCTGGGGCCCGAAATCCCCGGGAAAGGGGGGGATGGGATTGTGGGGGGAGACCCCCAGAAGGGCTCCTCCTTAACCCTCTGCGTACCAGGTCCCAGCCAGGCAGGGACAGCCAGATGTGACACTTCTTGGGTGCCCCCCCAATTCTGGCCTGGGGCCAGGTCAGGGTGGCAGGCCAGGCCTTGATGTCATCGAGAGCTGGGTGGGTGGTGAGTCATTCCTGAGGTGGGGGCTGGGCCAGGCCTGGGGTCTATTCCTGTCTGACCTGCCCCACCAGTGCCCTTGAGCAATACTGGGACCCTTCCCTGGAGATTTCAGGCACCTGGCTGGGGGTCCCCACAGATCCCTGGGACCTCCCTGTCCCTCTGAACCATTATGTAGGTAGACAAAGTCTTTCCTGGTGCTCCAGACACCAGGCGATTGAGTTTGTCACGGTGAGCTGGGGCCACCGTGTAATGTCCTTCTCCGGATGTGGGGAGTGGCTGGTACCCTGGTGAGGGGGCAGGGATATGGTGGGATCCCGGCTCCGTCCATAACACAGCTGGTCGCCAGGGCGACAGGAGGCAGGGGCCCTGACTGGCATGGGGGGTCACTGCCGCCGGCCGGGGGCTGGGCTGGGAGGAGCCACTCTAACCGCAGTGACGTGGGACTTCCTCGGCAGGGCCTGTTTGATGTCTCTGTGTGCGGCGTTGCCATGGGGCCCAGCAGGCAGCCCTGCATGTGAGCTGGGGTGACCTGTGGGCCGGCTGGGCCTGTCAGGGTCCCTTGATCCAGGTGTACCTGGTGTATCACTTACCCTTTTTCTATCTGCGATCAGCACATCACACGTCTCACCTCAAAGCCTGGTAACAACTGCAAATTGCGCATTTTCAGCCCCATTTTTCAGCTGACAAAACAGGCTTAGGAAGTGTAATCGCCTGGCCCCAAAGACATCCAGCTAGAAAGCTGGGGTGTAGGGCCTGGCGCGGTGGCTCACACCTGTCATCCCAGCACTTTGGGAGGCTGAGGCGGGCGGATCACTTGAAGTCAGGAGTTCAAGATCAGTCTGGCCAATATGGTGAAACCCTGTCTCTACTAAAAATACAATTAGCCGGGCATGGTGGTGCACGCCTGTAATCCCAGCTACTTGGGAGGCTGAGGCAGCAGAATCGCTTGAACTGGGGAGGCAGAGGTTTCAGTGAGCCGAGATTGTGACAATGCACTCCAGCCTGGGCGACAGAGTGAGACTCCTTCTCAAAAAAACAAAACAAAACAAAACAAATCTCTGTTCTTCCATTCCACTCCTCTCTCTGCCTCCATGAAACTGGTCTGCTTTGCTGGTTTTCCAATGTTCCAGGCACCGTCCTACCGCAAAGCCTGTGCACTGGCCATTCTCTCTGCCTGGAACTCTTCCTCTCGATGTCTTCCTGGCTTTTCCCTCAGTGCCTAGAAGTCTTTGTTCAAAGTCACCTCCTCCTCAGGGAGGCCTTTCCTGACCTAACCCCCACTCATTTCATCTCTCATCTCTCTTGCCTTTTTCTAGATTACCCATAGACTTTCCACCCAACACATTTTATATATATATATATATATAATTTAAAAATATATAGATATATAATTTTTAAATGTATACACATAATTTTTAAATATATAGATATATAATTTTTAAAAATATATATAGAGATATAATTTTTTTTAAGACAGGGTTTCCCTGTGTCGCCCAGGCTGGAGTCCAGTGGAGCAATCTTGGCTCACTACAACCTCCGCCTCCTGGATTCAAGTGATTCTCCTGCCTCAGCCTCCCGAGTAGCTGGGACTACAGGTGTGCACCACCACGCCCAGCTAATTGTTGTATTTTTAGTAGAGACGGGGTTTCACCATGTTGGCCAGGCTTGTCTCGAACTCCTGACCTCAAGTGATCAGGCTGCCTCAGCCTCCCAAAGTGCTGGGATGACAGGCGTGAGCCACCGCTCCCGGCCACATTATATATCTTTATACCTATCTATCTGCTTATCACGTTTGTTTCTCTGATAGATGCTGGTCCCAAAAGTACAGGGATTTTTTTTTCTGTTTTGTTCTCTTCTTTGTCCCCAAATGCCCGGAACAGAGCCTGACATACATACAGCAGGCACTCAATGTCTGTAGAATGAACAAAAGGGTGTGTGTGTGTGTGTGTGTGGGTGTGTGTGTGTGTGTGGGTGTGTGTGTGCGCACGCGCGCGCACGCGTGCCATGCCATTTGACCACTTGACCTGGTCTCAACTTCACCCTGTCCCTTCATCACTCCCTCACCTGCTGTCCCCTGGGTAAACCAGTAGGCTCAGGACTGGGGCCTGTGGCAGTACATGTCAAGGGACCCAGATGGAGAGGTGGGGGCTCTGGGAGGACCCTCCAAGCCTGGGCTGAGGGATACTACTGAGCTGGGGTGTGTTCCAAGCCACAGGCAACAGAACAGCAAAAATTAGATAAAAAAAAAAAAATGGGGGGAAGAGGTATCCCCAGAGGCCAGCGTGGAGGAGGTGTTCTCTCTGAATGTGAATTGGACTGATGACGGGAGAGGCAATGTCTGGTTGGAAGGCCTTATTATGCGGTGAAGGGAATTCTGGAGGGGCAATATGGATGGGGATGCGGTAGAGATCGGAGTTTTGTTTGTCATTGTAATTTGGTCTCTTTCTACTTTTGCAATGACAAGTTTGTCTGTGTGTGTGTGTCCCCTACAAGGAGACCCCCACCCCCACCCCAGGCCCGCCTTGGAAATGCCATTCTTGTGTGTAGCTGCTCAGAAGGTCATGTGGTAAGTTGCTCCCACCTTCTGCGCCCCACCCTGAGTTGGGGAATTCTGTGCCACCCCAAATCTTCCCCCGGGGCCCCACTAGGCGGCTCTGCCCCCTCCTGCCCCAACCTGTCAGATCCTGCATCTTGGGCCAGCCTGCCCCTTGGGCCCCACAGGGAAGAAAAGACCCCGGAGCCCCCAGGGCTGGGCCCCACGGGATGGTAGCTGGGTGTGGCTCCTAACTCCCTCTCCCCAGTTCCACCAGGTACCAAGGTGAGAGCCAGCTGAGCTGATGAAATGGGGGACCCTGGAGGAATTCTGGGGTGCCAGGTGACACAGAAGCGTCCAACCAGTCCCTTCAGTCCCTTGGAGGGCCTGGCCTGCTGCTGGGTACCCCTGCGCCCCCACCCCCAGAGTTACTCAAAAGGGGAGGCTGCTGTCTTACCACCCAGAACGTGGATGAAGAATTGGATCCCTAGCCCCAAGGATGACACTTCAAAAATATTGGGGGCTGAGTGGAAAATATCATCCCCCAAAGCAATGCCCACCCAGGTCTGGGAAGGGTCCTGCGGGTTCCAGACCCCCACTGTGACACGATGGTGGTCGTGGATTGGCCTTTGTCGAGTCCTGGAGAGGGCAGATGGCAGCGGGACATGCCCAAGGAGACTGGCGTGGTTGCAGAGGGCACCCCGCCCCTCGATCTCAGAGTTTTGTTCCTGGCCCCCCACCTGGGCACTGGGCCAGGCCCCGAGGCAGGGCCTCCTCCTAAGGAACAATGCAGCCGTGTTCCTCCCGGTGGAGGCTGGAGGATGCAGCGGGAAAGACAGGCACACCGGGAAAGAGGGAGGGATCCAGGGAGGGCCCAGAGCTACTCCGGGAGCCCGGGGAGTTTCCCAGAGGTCCCAGCGGGTGGGGGAGGGTGCCGGGAAGCCTAGGGGGAGGGGACCCAGACCCAGGGGCTGCATGGCCTGGGACCAGAAAGTCTTTTCTATGGCAGCAGGAGAGGGTTAGGTAGGATAAGAGGAGGAACTTCCTAAGGCTGGAGAAGGCGCTGTGGAACTGGAGGAAGTGGGGGTTCCTGTTTGGTGGCATCCCAGGACAATACCCAGACCCAGGCCCCCTCCCCGGGAGGGGTCTGCAGTGGCCAACGTGCCCTGGGTCTGGGACCGAGCCCACCCCCCAAACCGCCCCTCACCAGTATCTATTCCCAGGGGCTCACGGCCTTCTGGGTTGCCTCTCCCTGGGCAGGCGCAGGCCTTAGACCAACAGGGGTTCCAGAGGTGGGATGGGGGGTTAGACCCTTTGCTCCCACCCTACCCCCGCAGACAGAGCCTTGGGCTTAAAACCCGGGACTGGGACTCAAGTTCAGGGTCCTGAGGGGGAAGTTGGGCTGGGTTTGGGGCCCAGGCTGATTTCGGGACAAGGAGGGAGAAAGTTGGCTTTGAGTTGGGGGACGGGACCGAGTTGGGGGACAGGACAGAGAAAGTGGGGGCGGGCCGGCTCGGGGGCACATGACGGCAACGCCTGCCCCGCCCCGCGCCCGCCCCCTGCCCGGCCCGGGGAGGTGGGGGAGGAGACGGGAAGGTTTTAAAAGCGATTCGGCCCCGCGGCTGGCCGGCCAGTGAGTGGGGTGGAGCGCGGCCGGCGGCCGCCCCCGGCCGGTCTCGGGCCCGCAGCCCGCCCGCCTGAGCCTCGGCCGGCCCGGCCCGGGGCGGCGGCCGGAGCCCGGAGTGCGCGCCCGGCTCCCCTCCCCCCGCGGGTAAGTGGAAGTCAGGAGGGACCCAGGAGGGAGGCCAGGAGCGATCGGCGCCTCGGCGGCAGCGGCGCCGGCAACTTTTCCGCGCCTGGCTCGTGGGCGGAGTGGGGGTGCGCCCGGCGGGTCCCCAAGAGCGTTGCGAGAAGGGGAGGGCGCCGCCCCGTGCGTCTTGAGCGCCCCGCCGCCCGGGGTGGGTCGGGGATCGGGGACAGTGCGTCTGACGGCGGCGACGGCGGCCGCGGAGTCCTGGGGCGCCCCCTACGGAGCAGGGGAAGGGCGGCCCGGCCTCTGTTCCCTTCCCAGGGGCCCCTCCACCCCGACCCCCCAGGGGACGCATGGGAATGCGGTGGGGAGGGCGGGTCCCCGCGCGACTTGGGCAGGTCAAGGTGGGCAGAGAGTTGTGAGGGTGGGAGGGCTTGTGTCCGGCTCGGACATGGGGCTTGGGTTGAGGGGCTTGGATATGCATATCCCTCCCCCACTCCTAGCCCCGGACCTGGCCTTTGGACGGGAGGAATGGGTTGGGGGGTCTCTCAGAGTTATTTGGGTGGGGGCGGGGGTGGATACTGGTCCAAGTTCTTGACGTGTTGCCCACTGGGTAGGGGGAAGGTCTCTTGTTGGGCAGGGGCTGGTGGGAGCTGGGGGGACGTCTCCTTTCCCTTCGGAGAAAAGCGCTCATTCAAGGTTGCATAGGAAGGGAAGCCAGGTTGGGGACCAGCCCTGTGCAGCTCGGGGTCCCCGTGCCTTTTGGCTGCATGAGGAGGTTAAAAGGGTCCAGACTGAACCCCGACCCCTCTGTCTTAGCCCCAGACTGTTCTCTGATTTTAGCACTAGATTTGGCAGCCCCTAAAGCCCTTAGCCCTAACTGACCTTCCCGCCCTGCCCAGCCCAGCCCAGCCTAGCCAGGCCCCAGACCCAGTGGCTTCTTGAATGTTTTGGCTGTGCAACTGGCTCCTTGTCACCTGCCCCCTTCCCAACCCTCCCCAGCTGGCAGCCTGTGACTCCTGGTCTATGAGGGTGAGGCTGGGGGCTGGGGGACCCCTGGCATAAGGGGTGTCCTCTGGCAGTCCTGCCCCAGCTGGAGGGCTGTACAACAGGTGCCCAGGCTTAGACGCGAGGTGATGTTGGACACACCCTGTCCGCTCGCCCACACGCCCTGCCCGGGCCAGCCTGGGTACATGTGTTCACATGCCGATGTCCTGGGAAGGCACAGGCCCTGGGGCTGGTGCTAGCTTTGTTCTCTGATCCCGCGAGGCACCCATGGCCCTCTGCCCTTGCGGCACGTCCTCTGGGAGCTCCTTCAAGACCCCAACAGGCAGGCCTTGCCTGTGGACCTGGAGGGGGCCCTAAAATAGGTGCTGGCCTGGCCTGGGGCTGGCACGCGGAGCACATGCGTGACAGGGCGTGTCCAGAGGGTCGGGCCTGTCTGTGCTGGCCTGGCCACTGAGCCTCCGCCGACCCTTGCTCGCTGGAGAGACAGCGAAGGCAGATGCTTTAGGAGGGACCCCCGTGTCATGCCCACTCTCTAACAATGCAAGTGGACGCCAGATGTTCCATGCAGACCACAGCTGCGGGGCAGGCCCCCATCCATCTGCAATCCCAGGGTAATTAGCCCGGTGGGTACACTGGGGTGATCCGCTCGCCCTGATCTAGGTGGTGCTTTGATACCTCTTAAAGCAGTTTTTGGAGTTTGCCCTTCACCTTGGAAAGCTGGGTGGGGGATTCTGTCCTCCATGAGTAACGGCGCCAGGAACCTTGGGCGATCTGGAGAAAACTCCTTCCTGTCCCTCTGTTTTCCACGTTGGATGTGTTTTAGGCCACAGTCAGGCCTGGCTTTTTTTTTTTTTTTTTTTTTTTTTAAACACTTATTCCGTGACCTTAAGCCCCAATCTGAATCTCTGAGCCTTAATTATTCTATCTGTAAATGGGAAGCATTCGGAAATGGGACAGAGAGAAGTGTACACTTCCCCCCTGGCCGCCTTCTTCCCTCCTGGTGTCCTGGGTGGACACAGAGGTGTGTCCGGGGAAGGTGTGTCCTTTAGGGCCGGTCGCCTGGGAAGGATGTTGAGCGGAGGGCAGTGGGTGTGGGTGAGAATCCTTGGGCAGAGAAGGGCGCCGCCATGCTAGGCACGGCTGAGTCACGCTCCAGCGACGCCTTGCCCCAGGGTGCTGGAGCTGGCGCCACCCTGGGTGTGGTCACTGAGCTGTGGCCCTGGGCAGAGCAGGGCTGGGTGGTCTAGGATGTGGGGCCTTGGTGCCTGGAGAACTGACTTCGAAGATGCCAAGCCCCCTGGCCTCCTGCCTGGCCTAGGTTCTGGGGTCGCCCTCCAGGACCGTGGTGGCCCACACCCTGAGAATGTCTTGGGGAGCCTAGGGGCCCTGAGCCTTGGGCCTGGGAATCGGTGCGTTGAGGGAGGTGGATAGGGCCCAGACGCCAGTGACTGCGTTCAAGGCCAGTGGACCCCCAAAGCCAGGCCCTCGCTGCAAAATGTACCTATGTGGGGAGAAGGCAGGGGTGGACCTGATGACGGGGTGTACCACTCTACTAAGGGTTCCCAACATGAAGGTGAGGGGGCCCCTGGGAATTCTGTGATTGGTTTGGGAAAGATTAAAGTCTCAGGGGGGGTTCGAGTGTGGACTGGCCGGACGCAATGGGGGCTGGGATGTCACTTTCATGGTTCCCCTATTTATAACAAGTGATTCAGCCTTCACTTACTCACCCCTTCCTGAGCCTCCTCCCACCCCAGCCCTGGGTGGGCAGCGGGGCCCACCCACTTGTCAGTGCCCTGACTTTCCCCACCCAGTGCCAGCCTCTGAGGGCTGCCCATTGGGGTGGTTGTTATTGTCGCTGCACTGGGATTGGGGCAGAGGGGCGGGGGGCTGGTGGTCAGGCGGCGCTTGGCCGGGCAGCCCAGGTTGGCGGCTGGCTCGAGGCCCAGCCCACGGAGCTTCTGCTGAGAGTCTGGGCCCATTAGGCAAAGCGTTAGTGACAGGCAGGGAGGGCGGGTGGCGCGGCGGGCAGGGCGGGGCCTGCAGCCCTTGGTATTTTCCGATCCCAGCTGCTCTGTGAGGGTGGAAAGTATTTGGGGACCAGGCTTGGGGGCGGAGGTGGTGGTGGCGCCCCCGGCGGAAGCTGCCCCTGATTCATTCTTGGAGCATGGGGTTGGGGGGGTAGCGGTACACATACATACCCGTGTGTGTCTGGTCCATGCACGCGCTGTCTGGAGAGGGTATTCAGGCATACCCACATGCACTGGCTGGCAGGGGTGTCCTGGTGCAGCCTGGGGCCTGCTTTGCTCCCCAGCCCAGGGGCCCACCCTCTCCCTTATGCCTCCAGCTGCTAGGAGCTTGGTTCCCCCCCTGGACACCATCTCCCAAGAGCCTGAGAAGCGCACCATGATTGGTAAAGGGGACCCTGGCTCCTGGGCACCTGCATGGCAGCGCCCCTTCCACTCAAGACCCAGACCTTTTGTGCCTACGGGGATGGGGAGTGGCCTTGGCCCCGGCCCTGGGCTCTGTGCAGGGGAAACCCCACAGGAAACGAGCCTGGCCAAATGGCCGCCCTTCCCGTTCTCGTCCCTGGGACACGAATGTGCTGTCTCACTTCCGGAGGCGGCCCAGGGAGGCTGGCCGTCCTGCGGGGCCTCGCCTGCTCCCAGTTGGCGCCTCCAGACCCTAAGGGGACAGGGCTGGGCTGGGGCCTGATGGGAAAGAGTGGCTGGTATGTGTGTATGTGTGTATAGGGAGGGGACAAAACAGGACATCCCTCGCCGCCTGTCTCGAAGTGGCGAGCGCCACCACATCGGGCGGACACTGGGGTCCTCCTGGTGTGAGACATCCATGTTTCCGTTATCCTTTGCCTGGCAAAGACAGCAGCAGCTCTGTCGTGATCATGTTTATCACTCATGGGGTCCTCACCGTGACTTATGAAGTCCATACTTATTATCCCTGTTTTGCAGATGGGGAAGCTAAGGCCCAGAGAGGTTGAGTGACTTGCCCAGAGTCACCCAGCTCAGAAGCTGCAGAGCTGGGTTTTTCAAATCTGGGCGGACTTGGGCTCCAAAACTGGAGTCTGCTAGCCAGGTGTTGGGCGCTTATCAAAAGAGGCTCCACTCACTAAAGGCTTAGGGCTGGCTTCATGCGTTTGTGACTCGGGCGGTCTCACGGCAGCCCCGCTTGGAGGGACCTGGAGGTTAGTTTAATGTTGCACTGCTGGGGTCATGACATTTTTTTAATTATTATTAATTTTTTTGTCTCGTTGTATTGCCCAGGCTGGTCTCGAATTCCTGGCCCCAAGTGGTCTTCCTGTCTTGGCCTCCCGAAGTGCTGGGATTATAGGGATGAGCCACTGCGCTCAGCCTGAAATTATTTTCTTTTTATTTATTTATTTATTTTAACTTGTTTTTGTTTATTTTAGAGATAGGGTCTTGCTCTGTCACTTAGGCTGGAGTTCAGTGGCATGATCATAGATCACGGCAGGCTCAAACTCCTGGGCTCAAGCAATCCTCCCACCTCAGCCGCCTGAGTAGCTGGGGCTACAGGTGTGTACCACCACTCCTGGCTGATTTTTTAATGAATTTTTTGTGGGCCAGACACTGTGGCTCATGCCTGTAAGCCCAGCACTTTGGGAGGCTGAGGCAGGCGGATTGCTTGAGCCCAGGAGTTGGAGCCCAGTCTGGGCAACATGGCGAAACCCCATCTCTACAAAAATTAGGGCCGGGCGCAATGGCTCACGCCTGTAATCGCAGCACTTTGGAAAGCCCTGGTGGGCGGATCACCTGAGGTCAGGAGGTCGAGACCAGCCTGGCCAACATGGTGATACCCTGTCTCTACTAAAAATACAAAACTTAGCTGGGCGTGGTGGCGGGCGCCTGTAATCCCAGCTACTCGGGAGGCTGAGGTGGGAGGATCACTTGAACCTGGGAGGCTGAGGCTGCAGTGAGCTGTGATTGCACCCCTGCACTCTAGCCGTGGTGACAGCGTGAGACCCTGTCTCAAAAAAGAAAAAATATATATTTTTTTGTAGAGATGGGGTCTTGTTATATTGCCCAGGCTGGTCTTGAACTCCTGGCCTCAGGTGACTCTCCTGCCTCGGCCTCCCAAAGTGCTGGGATTACAGGCGTGAGCCACCATGCTTGGCCTGAAATTCTTAGTTTTCGAACTAGAGGACCACGTGTTCATTTTGCACTGGGCCCTGAAAATTCTGTATCTTGCCCTGGTGCTGGGCACTTACTGAGTGACATACACACTTGGTGACATCTCACTGGGCTATGCAAAAGAGGCTCTTGGCTCCATTTTACAGATGGGGAAACTGAGGCTTGGAGAGTCTTTGGGAAACTGTGGAGCAAGGATTTGAACCTCGGGCTGTTTGGGTGGAGAGGCCTGTATCTTGGAGCTTGGATCCTGTGCTCTGGGGGGCGGGGGGTGCGTGTCTAGGAGGAGAAGGGGGTGCTTTGCTGCTGGCATCCGCCCTGGTGGGTGTGGGCTAAGCCCTGGCCACTGAGGAGACTGGGCCACGGTGGGGAGGCCCTGGTGGTTTCCTCCTGCCCTCCAGGCTTCTAGGAAGTGGCGCCAGCTGGGGTGAGATCACTTCCTCACCCGCCTGCCTGCCCCCCCTCGGCTTCCTCTCCCCATGGCCCCATTTGGCCTGCCCAGGGCTCAGTGAGCGGGGAGCTTGGCCATGCAAGTTGCTGCAGCCTCCTTGTCCTGCATGGGCCCTCTAGGTATCGCTGCCTCTCCAGTGCTGGGGCTGGAACGGAGGGCACAGCTAGGCTTCAGCTCCCCGTGTGGTGGCTCCTGCATATGAGAAAAGAGCTTCCCTGTGATCGAAGGAAGCATCTGGGGACCTGGAGGGGAGGTGTCCCCAAATCTCATTACCTCCTTTGCTCTCTCTCCCTTTCTCCCCTCCAGGTGCCAGCCTCTGGCCCCACCCGGTGCCCCCCTCACCCCTGTGCCACGGCCGGCTGGGGTTCCTGGGGATGGGATTTGCTTCCTGTCACAAATCACATTGCCAGGGATTTCCAACCGACCCTGAGCTCTGCCACCGAGGATGCTGCCCGGGGACGGGGTGGCAGAGAGGCCCCGAAGCCTGTGCCTGGCCTGAGGAGCAGGGCTTAGCTGCTTGTGAGCAGGGTCCACACCAAGTCGTGTTCACAGTGGCTAAGTTCCGCCCCCCAGGCCCTCACCTCCTCCGGCCTTGCCGCCTGTCCCCTGCTGCCGCCTGTCTGTCTGCCATCCTGCTGCCTGGCCTCCCTGGGCTCTGCCTCCCGTGCCTACTGAGCTGAAACACAGTTGGTTTGTGTACACTGGCTCAGTTCAGCAGGAACAGGGGTCAAGCCCCCTTGGAGCCTGCAGCCCCTGCCTTCCCTGGGTGGGCTGATGCTTGGAGCAGAGATGAGGACTCAGAATCAGACCTGTGTCTGGAGGAGGGATGTGGTGGGTGGGGCTGGCTGGGCCCAAATGTCTGCTGCAGGCCCTGACCCCCAACTCTGCAACTGGGGACCCCTCCATGGCCACAGCTCAGGCTGGGCTGTGGTGCCAGCATGGATAGGTGGGTGAGTGGGTGGCCCTTCCATTAAAAGGGAAGCCAGCTGTGTCCTTTCCGGGCCTGGAGGCTTGGCCCCTCCTCTCCCAAGCCTGGCAGGGGCACTGGCCCGGCCCGCACCTTCCTAGCAGCCAGTTACCCAAGAGGAAGCTGCCTTGGGCCTCCAGACCGTTAAATGCCAACTCCTGGCTTCCGGTATCAGGCTGGGCTGACCTGACCTGGCCCCTTCTTGCTGAGCCCTGCAGCTTTCTAACTTGCTGGGAGGAGCAGTGACACCCGCCCTACACGTGGAGGGTGGAACAAGGTACATGTGGACCCAGAAGGGACACAAGCAGGTCTGCTTAGTCCTGAGGTGCTGGGAACTAAGCTGGGAATAGCTGATCCTCCCTGCCTTGAGGGGGTTCTCAGGGCAGGGAAGAGTTAGGACTCTGTGGTTTTTTTTTTTTTTTTTGAGATGGAGTCTCGCACTGTCACCCGGGCTGGAGTGCAATGGCTTGATCTCGGCTCACTGCAACCTCCACCTCCCCAGTTCACATGATTCTCCTGCCTCAGCCTCCCAAGTAGCTGGGATTACAGGTGCACACCACCACACCCGGCTAATTTTTGTATTTTTAGTAGAGACGGAGTTTCGCCATGTTGGCCAGGCTGGTCTCGAACTCCTGACCTCAAGCAATCCGCTCCTCTTAGCCTCCCAAAGTGCTGGGATTACAGCTGTGAGCCACCGTGCCCAGCCTTTTATTGTTTGTTTTTGAGACGGAGTCTCACTCTGTTGCCCAGGCTGAAGTGCAATGGCGTGATCTTGGCTCACTGCAACCTCTGCCTCCTGGGTTCAAGCGATTCTCCTGCCTCAGCCTCCCAAGTAGCTGGGCTTACAGGCATCCACCACCATGCCCGGCTAATCTTTGTATTTTTAGTAGAGACGGGGTTTTACCATCTTGGCCAGGCTGGTGTGATCATGGCTCATTGCAACCTTGAACGCCTGGGCACAAGTGATCCTCCTGCCTTAGCCTCCCCAGTAGAGCTGGGACTACAGGTATGTGCCACCACACCTGGCTAATTTTTTTAATTTTAATTTTTGTAGCGATGGGGGGGCGGGTCTCACTATGTTGCCCAGGCTGTTCTTGAACTCCTGGCCACAAGCCATCCTCCCACCTTAGCCTCCCAATGCGCCGGAATTACAGGTGGCTCAGGTGTGAGCCACCGTGCCTGGCCTGTCTCCACTGTCTTGAAATCAGATGGGAGGAGGCTTTTTTCTGGGTGGGACTGAGGAGGCACAATGAAGTCCCCCAGGTCATCGGGGCTGGGCCATTGCCTTTTTCCCCGCCCTGGGTAGTTGTGGACAGAAGCTTGGGATGGGATGGAGAGGAGAGATTGTGCTGTGTGTCATGTCTGTTGTTCACGTAAATAAAAGTTGCCCTGACTTCATTCCTGATGGTCTGGTCTGTGATTCACTCCTGCCTCCCATTGCTGGAGTTTCAGCTTTTGATTGGCCTGAGTTTACCGTCCTGGCACTCCAGGCTCCTGCCTGCCCATCCCTGCCCCACCTGCTCTGTGCAGCAGGGTATCCCGTGCTTGGAAAGGTGACCTTGTGGGTGTCCTGGATCGTGGGGTGACCATGAGGGAAACCCTAGAGTGGAGAGATTTTCACATCGCTGATCAAGGGAGGATGGAAGCTGAAGTGGTGGTGGTGGGGTGACCCTGACGGAAACGCTGACCCTGAGGGGTGACATGTGGCGATAACCAGGATCTGAGGGTCTTGAGCTAGTGACATTTGGGGGCAACTTGGACCTACGGGATTACTCAGGCCTCAGGGGAAGATTTGGGGTGCCTGGTATCTGAGAATGCTGGAGGGGAACTTGGGTTTGAGGGATGTGACATGAAGGAAACCCCAGTTCTTAAGGGGGGACATTTGGATGTGGCTGGGACCTGCGTGACCCCCCAGGTACATGGGAACATTCGTGGGTGACACCTGAGGGGCACAGTAAAGGGTCCCCCAGGTCCGAAGGCGGCAGGGACCACAAGGGGTGCACTCTGGGCCCTCCACCCACCTCCACCGTCCCAGACCTCGAGGTGGCGCCACGGAGCGCGTGGGGCAGTCCCGGGTCCGTCCGCACATACCTGCGGGAATACGCGCGGCGGGGCATAAGGTGGGGCCGTCTCCGATTGGCCCACTCGAGCGGAGGGGCGGTGCGAAAAGCCAATCCCCATGCCCAGCGCCGCAAAAGTCCCGCCCCCGACTGCGGGCACCGCCCTCTAGCGACGGGCCCCGCCACTCCGGGAAGCCTCTGTCCTCTCCTGCCCCGGCCCTGGCAGTGACCCAGACACAGTATCTCCATTCGTCCAAAACGCAGGAAGGCCCCGAGGAAACTGCTTCTCGGGGAGCCAGGGACGTTTAGACAACCACCGGCTTTCTCGCCGTCCTTTGGATCCCTCACTCTATTTGGCGACTGGGAGCCTCTTCAGTGGCGCAAGATCCCAGACACGCCCTGGCCACCTCCCTTGGCGAGTGTCCACGCACCGACCACGCCCACTTCGTTTTTCTTCTCTTGGCCAGAGCCCCGCCCACTGAGGTCGAGTCTAAACTCGGGGTTCCCGCTTTTGATCGGGGTGTCTTCCCCATCCAGCTACACCAAAACCTGCCACAGCCTCCCATGCTCAGCAATTTGGAGACAAGGACCCCCAATATTGATGTCTGGAGCCAGGGCGCCCCCCACCCCCATCTTGGCCCTTCCTAGGGGCTCAAGGGCCCTGCAGCCAGGGGTGGGCAGGGGTCAGTGGCCCCAACCAGGTCCTAAATCAAACGTCCTAGCTGGGTGCCCTTCCCCCCCGCCCCCCACCCACGGAGTCTCGCTCTGTCGCCCAGGCTGGAGTGCAGTGGCGCGATCTCCGCTCACTGCAAGCTCCACCTCCCGGGTTCACGCCATTCTCCTGCCTCAGCCTCCCTAGTAGCTGGGACTACAGGCGCCCGTCACCACGCCTGGCTAATTTTTTGTTGTATCTTTAGTAGAGACGGGGTTTTACTGTGTTAGCCAGGATGGTCTCGATCTCCTGACCTCATGATCCTCCCGCCTCGGCCTCCCAAAGTATTGGGATTACAGGCGTGAGCCACCGTGACCGGCCGCTGGGTGCCCTTTCTTTCCACTTTGCAACCTCAGTTTTCTCATCTGTAAAATGGAAAAGACAATCCTACCAACTCATAGGGCTGTGGTGACGATTAAATGACAGTGGTAACGCATTCGGCCTGTGTTCCCTCATGGTGAGCTGTTCATCCCTGTTTTGAAATATTTACATAAGGCCGGGCACGGTGGCTCACGCCTGTAATCCCAGCACTTTGGGAGGCTGAGGCGGGCAGATCACCTGAGGTCAGGTGTTCGAGACCAGCCTGGCCAACATGGCGAAACCCCGTCTCTACTAAAAAATACAAAAATTAGCCCGGTGTGGTGGTGCATGCCTGTAATCCCAGCTACTTGGGAGGCTGAGCCAGGAGAATCGCTTGAACTCGGGAGGTGGAGGTTGGAGTGAGCCCAGATCACGCTACTGCACTCCAGCCTGGGCAACAAAGACCAAAAAAAAAAAAAAAAAAAAAAAAGAGATATTTACATAATTGCCATGGAATGAAACCAGCAGTCGCTCCCATCCCACCCCTCGCTTGGCACTGCACCCAGAAATAAGGCCAGACTTTTTTTTTTTTTTTTTTTTTTTTTTTTTTTTGCGGAGGAAACGAGGTTGAGGGTGTGAGTGGCTCTGGAGATGCACCCCAGTCTCAAAATAAAATTAAAAAGAAAAATTTCTGTTCAATCTTTGAAAAAAAAAAAGGAAAAGGACATATAATACACCATTCAATAAATAGAAAAAAAGTTACAAAATGATGTGATCTTTTGTCCTTAATATATAAGAAGGGAAAAGATGTGGGGGTGACTTGGGGGGTGATGTTCTCCCTTCTCCTCCCTGGGTCAAGGTGGGGGAAAGGAAGGATGGCCAAAAAGAGAGGGCGGCAGGGACTTAGGTGCAGAGAGAAAGGCAGGTAAGTGCCGGGAAAAATGAAAACAGAGTAAGATGAGGGGCGAAGCAGAAAGACAGGAGAAGAAAGGGTGAAAAAGAGAGCCAGAAACACACCAAGATGCAGGTCTCTTTCCTTTCCAGATCGGGGCTGGGGGGTCTCTGGCTCTCTCGCATCTGTGTCCCCTGACCCCAGGTTGGGAGGGGCAGTGTGAGCCTCGCTCAGTTCCTGAGTTGTATGTTCAGTGACTAGCAGGTTAGAAGAGAGGGGCAGCGAGGACTTCCCTAACCCTGAGCCCACCCTGGGACCCTAGTGCCCAAGGAAATGGGGGTCCTGGCTGGATAGGAGGATAAAGGGGTGAGGTATGAGGCTGAGGCCTGAGGCCTCTTCAATTCCTTCAGTGGGGGTGAGCCATTGGTCCTGGCTGGGCAGCCACTCTGGAGGTGGCATAACGGGGGGCCCTGAGCAGTAGGGGGTTGGGGAGGACCCCGGCCACCCAGGGTGGGGTTTGGGGAAAATGTGCTACATTGACTTAGAGGGCCGATTTCTGGAAAGTCCTGCCTCCCAGCCTCCCTCCTGGAGCCCAAGCCAGTCTGGGTAAGGGGAGTTTGCCTATTGCTTTTGGGGTGCCCAAAGTGGGGTCATACCAGCAGCCCAAGCACACACCCCTTCCAGGCTTCTGGGTGGCCGTATGGCTTCTACTTCTGGAGTCTTGTACACTTGCTCACAGACTCCCAGGCACACACATGGCAGGATGCTGCTTCCCCTGCCCCCTATCTCCAGCCGGGCTCCTTCCCTGACTTAATAATACTGAAATGCCACGTGGGCCTAATTGGAGAGCAAGGGTGGGGGATGCAGGGGCGAGGGGGATCCCCACTCCCACGCACCCCACTGTCCCTCAACCAAAACGCTCCCGCACCAAAAGCATGAGTTTCTTCTTGCCCTTGTAGGTCTGTTTGAGGTTCTCCAAGAACTGTGCGAACTGGAGGTGCCCGTCGGGCGCCAGCAGGAAGGTCTCCCGGGCCTTGCCCAGGAATTCGATGAAATCCCCATAGTGCCGCGGGCTGATGTGCGTGAGGCGCGAGTGGCTGGTGGTGATGTAGGCGGTGACCGCCGCGTCCAGGAGCTGGCAGAGCGGCGCCCGGTCGGCACCCAGTGGCTTGGCGGCCCGGCGTGCCCCTAAGGGGCCCAGGCCGGGCGCCGAGAGAGTCCAGCGGCGCAGAATATCGGACAGCATTGGGGCACAGTGGATGCTGCGGATGATGAGGGGGACGATGGCAGAGAGCTCGTGCCGGCCCAGGGAGTGGCTGAGCGAGCAGGCCCAAAGCACGTCGTTGACGGCAGGGTGGCTGTCCTGGTTGAAGGCGATGCTGAGCTGCGCCAGGGCCAGCGTCGCCAGCTTGTAGGCCCGGAGTGGCAGCCCGCGGTGCTCCATATAGCGGGCCACAGTGAAGAGGTGGGCGTGGCCCAGGCCGCCGGCCGCCGCGTCCAGCACGATCTGGTAGGCCGCCTCGAAGGCCGAGTGGTTCTTCTCGCACAGGGTCAGGGCAGGCAAGGCGCAGTTCTGAGGGTCCTTCATGGCGCACTGCAAGGCCAGGGTGCGGGCGCAGGCCCAGAGCTCCTCCCTCCGGGGTGTGTCCAGCTGCAGTCGCAGCAGAGTGGCATGTGTGGTGCCCGTCACTGCCACGATGGTAGCCGCCTCCACCGGTGTGAATAAGGAATACCAGTTCTGCATGATATTCATCAGGGCTTGCGGGCCTGGTGGGAGGTGAGTGAGGGAAATCCGTCAGGAGGCGGGGGCAGAGACACGTACATGTATGCGTGGGTTAACCATGACACTGCCACCTCCACTTCCACCTCCACACCATGCTGAACAGAAATGTCCTTTCCAAATCATCACGGCACAGCTGGACTAGGTGGGAATCACGTGTGTAGAAGGCTAAGCTTTGGAGCCTCTTTCTGCAACTCCCTCAACTCCCTGCAGCCACATTAGCCTGGCCAGCCTCCAGGCCTTTGTCCAGCTCCATCGGCTGGCCAGCCATTCCCTCCCGGCCAAGCCCTGAGCACAGGCTGGAATCGGGGAAGAGTCTCTACCTCTCTTCCCTTTTTTTTTGAGACGGAGTCTCGCTCTGTCTCCCAGGCTGGAGTGCACGGGCCCGATCTCGGCTCGCTGAAAGCTCTGCCTCCCGGGGTCCACGCCATTCTCCTGCCTCAGCCTCCCGAGTAGCTGGGACTACAGGTGCCCGCCACCACGCCCGGCTAATTTTTTGTATTTTTAGTAGAGACAGGGTTTCACCGTGTTAGCCAGGATGGTCTCAATCTCCTGACCTTGTGATCTGCCCATTTTGAGACGGAGTCTTGCTCTGTCACCCAGGCTGGAGTGCAGTAGTAAGTTCTTGGCTCACTGCAACCTCTGTCTCCTGGGTTCCAGCAATTCTCCTGCCTCAGCCTCCTGAGTAGCTGGAATTACAGGCACATACCACCACACCTGGCTAATTTTTGTATTTTTAGTAGAGATGGGGTTTTGCCATGTTGGCCAGGCTGGTCTCGAACTCCTGATCTCAAGTGATCCACCCGCCTTGGCCTCCCAAAGTGCTAGGATTACAGGCGTGAGCCAATGCGCCCGGCCTTCTTTCCTTTTGTTAAACAATTTTTTAGAGACAGGGTCTCACCCTGCCACTAAGGCTGGAGTGCAGTGGCACAATCACAGCTCACTGCAGCCTCAATCTCCTGGGCTCAAGTGATTTTCCCACCTCAGCCCCCCGGATAGGACTATAGGTGTGTGCCACCATGCCTGGCTTGCTTCTCTCTCTCTTTTTTTTTTTTTTTCCAGAGGAGGTTTTCCTCTGTCGCCCAGGCTGGAGTGCAGTGGTACGATCATGGCTAACTGTAGCGTTGACCTCCTGGGCTCAAGCGATCCATCCTCCTGCTTCAGCCTCCCAAGCAGCTGGAACTACAGGCACGTGCCACCACACCCAGCTAATTTTTAATTTTTTGTAGAGATGGGGCCTCACTATGTTACCCAGGCTGCTCTTGAACTCCTGGGCTCAAGTGATCCTCCCACCTTGGCCTCCCAAAGTGCTGGGATTACAGGAGTGAGCCACCACGCCCGGCCGCTTCTCTTTCTTGTCTCCCTGGTTCTCTCAGCGCCCTCTGCAGAACCAGAACAGCGAGGTGGGCGGCAGGTCCCCTTAGGGGCTCTCACCAATCTCTGTGGCACAGTTGACCAGCCAGCGCACCATCTCCCTCCGCCGCCAGGTCATCACGTTCAGAGTCATCCGCATCACCTGCAGGGTAGGGGTGGGGAGAAGGGAGTTAGCGCGAGTCTTGTGCTGGCCTATGGAGGGGTGTTGGGAGATGGAGGATCCCAGAAACACTTGGAGGTTAAAGCTGATCCAATGAACCCAGGTAAGTGATCTCAACTTTCTGGGCCTCAGTTTCCTTACCTAGAAAATGGAGATGAAATAGTATCTGTCTCATAGGATTGTTTTTTGTTTGTTTTTTGTTTTTTTGTTTTTTGAGATGGAATCTTGCTCCGTCACCCAGACTGGCATGCAGTGGTGCGATCTTGGCTCACTACAACCTCCGCCTCCCGAGTTCAAGCATTCTCCTGCCTCAGGCTCCCAAGTAGCTGGGATTACAGGTGCCCGCCACCATGCTCAGCTAATTTTTGTATTTTTAGTAGAGATTGGGTTTCACTATGTTGGCCAGGCTGGCCTCGAACTCCTGACCTCAAGTGATCTGCTCGCCTCAGCCTCCCAAAATGCTGGGATTATAGGTGTGAGCCACTGCACCCAGCCTGATTGTTGTGAGAAATAAACAAAATTGCGTAGGTGAAGCCTTCTGCAAGGTGCTTGTTGCTTGAAAATGCTCTCAGGTAATGTCAGCTGTTAATATCACTGCTGTTGTTGCTGTTCTTCTGAAGTGAGGCCTCACGGATCCTACCCCAGATCCTACCTCATAGATCCTATGCCAGAACAAACCAAACCATCCCCTCTCTCCTGAAACCTCCATGCTTCCTGTCGGCTCCTCTCCCTTGCCTCAAAGCACCTGCTGTATAAGCCCCACCTCCGTTAGGTCCCACCACCAATCAGTAGCTCACATGCTTGCCTCTCCCCTGAGCCCCACCCACAGGTCCTGTCCTGCAGACCTGGCCTTCTGTAAGCTCCTACCTCATGGGTAGCCTCTGAAAGCTCCTTGTCTTGCTCCCCACCCTACAACGGCTCCAATCAGGAGGCTGTCCAGGGCTGATTCTGCATCCTGCTGGCCCTTGTTTGTTCTACCTGGGAAGATCCCCAATTTCTTTCTTTTCTTTTCTTTCTTTCTTTCTTTTTTTTTTTTTTTTTGAGGGTATTACTCTGTCGCTGGGGCTGAAGTGCAGTTGTGGTCTCTCGGCTCACTGTAACCTACGCCTCCTGGGTTCATGTGATTCTCCTGCCTCAGCCTCCCGGGCAGCTGAGACGACAGGCGTCCACCACCACACAAGGCTAATTTTTGGGAGAGACAGGTTTTTGCTGTGTTGGCCAGGCTGGTCTTGAACTCCTGGCCTCAAGCGATCCACATTGGCCTCCCAAAGTGCTGGGATTATAGGCATGAACCACGGGCCTGGCCCCAACTTCTTTTTTCTTTTCTGTTTTTTTCTTTTAGAGTTGGGGTCTTCTTGCTCTGTTACCTGGAGTACAGTGGCGCGATCATAGCTCACTGCTGCCGCCTCAAACTCCTGGCCTCAAGCGATCCTCCCGCCTCAGCCTCCTGAGGAGCTGGGACTACAGGGGTGCACCATCACACTTGGCTAATTTTTAAAGTTTTTTGTAGAGATGGGGGTCTCACTATGTTGCCCAGGCCAATCTCAAACTCCTGGCCCCAAGCAATCCTCCCACCTTGGCCTCCCAAAATGCTGGAATTACAGGTGTGAGGCACTGTGCCCGGCCCTATTCCTTATCTTCTTAGTGAACTTCTGCCACCCTTTGAGGCCCCGCCCCTTACCTGTCTATCCTGCAGACCCCACCCTCCTCCAGGTCCCATGGGGCCCACACCCTACCAATGACACCTTTCCAGCAAGCTGCACCCAAGATTTGGCCTTGCAGGACCACCCTTTGTTCGGCCCCTGGGGATGACCCACACACTCAGTTGCAGGCCCTGCATACAGGACTTTTTTTTTTTTTCTGAGACGGAGTCTTGTTCTGTCCTTCAGGCTGGAGTGCAGTGGTGTGATTTTGGCTCACTGCAACCTCTGCCTCTCGGGTTCAAGGGATTCTCCTGCCTCAACCTCTCCAGTAGCTGGGTGTGTGCCACAACGCTTGGCTAATTTCTGTATTTTTAGTAGAGACGGAGTTTCATCATGTTGGCCAGGCTGGTCTCGAACTCTTGACCTCGTGATCCACCCACTTCAGCCTCCCAAAGTGCTGGGATTACAGGTGTGAGCCACCACACTCGGGCTCATACACGATTTTCTTTTTTTTTTTTTTTTTTTTTTTTGAGACGGAGTCTTGCTCTGTCGCCCAGGCTGGAGTGCAGTGGCGCAGTCTCGGCTCACTGCAAGCTCCACCTCCCGGGTTCACGCCATTCTCCTGCCTCAGCCTCTCCGAGTAGCTGGGACTACAGGCGCCCGCCACTACGCCCGGCTAATTTTTTTGTATTTTTAGTAGAGACGGGGTTTCACTGTGGTCTCGATCTGCTGACCTCGTGATCCGCCCGCCTCGGCCTCCCAAAGTGCTGGGATTACAAGCGTGAGCCACCGCGCCCGGCCACATACACGATTTTCAACCACAGACCCCACCCCTAGAGTTGGCATCTCATCTTCAGGACCTTCCCCCAGGTCAGCCCCTCAGTGGTGAATCCCTCTCCTTAGGCGGCAATCCTCTTCAGGCCCCGCCCCCAAGGAAGCTCCTTATGCTAGGCTCTGCCCCACCCTCAGCTTCAAACCCACCCACCCATGATCCTTAACCAATAGCACATCACTCCCAGGCCCCACCCCCAGGCTCCGCTTGCGATCCATCTGCTGGCTTGCAGGCCCTGCCTCTCTGCTCGTGACAACTCTCCCCTAGACCTCAGTCCCCTCCATAGACGGATTCTATTAATAATTCGTAGGCTTCATCCCTACTGGGAACCCCATTCCCACACTCCCAAGACTTACAGACCTTGCCCTTCTGTGGCCCCGCCCCCAAAGGTGAGGTTCACACTCAGGCCCCACCTGCAGAGGTGTGGCCCACATGAAGACCCCATCCCCAGAGACATGATTCATCCAGTCCCCATTCCCAGGGCAGTGGCTCACTCATGCCACGCCCCCAAGGCAGTGGCCCACACTCAGGCCACGCCCTCAGAGGGGTGGCTCACTCACAGTCCCCGCCCCAAGGGGAGTGGCTCTCGCTCAGTCTCCAGCCACAGAGGAACAGCTCACGCAAATGCCAGGCCCCCAGCGAAGTGGCTCACACTCAGCCCATGCCCCCGGAGGCGCAGCTCACAGTCAGTCCTGGCCCCGAGCCAGCACCGCCCTCCCGCATCCGCCTGGCAGCCCTCACCTGCAGCCCCAGCTCCAGTGCGATGCCCAGCAGCGTGGTGTCTGGTGGGGTGCTGACCGGGGTGGCTGTCTTGCAGGCGTCCTGCGCCAGCTTAAAGAGCAGGGCCGGAGAGTGGATGTTCTGCTGGATGGAGCCCAGTACCGTGTGCAGCCACTTGGGGTCTCCTGGGTGAAGGGCGGGACAGAGGACACCGTCGGATACACCTCAGCACCAGCCTCTGACCATCACCCGACCTGTTCACACAGACCCTTCCACCCAGGGGCACATGTGTGAGTGTGGAGGGATGTGTACTGGGCAATGGCTGTGTGAAGATTCAGACCTCAGTGCCCCCAGCCCTTGCCAATTATCTCCTCTCTGGCCCTTTCCTGTTACAGAAAGCCACCTAGGGGCTGGGCACAGTGGCTCACACCTGTAATCCCAGCACTTTGGGAGGCCGAGGTGGGTGGATCACAGGTCAAGAGTTCGAGACCAGTGTGGCCAACATGGCGAAACCCCGTCTACAAAAATTAGCTGGGCGTGGTGGCAGGTGCCTGTAATCCCAGCTACTTGGGAGGATGAGGCATGAGAATCGCTTGAACCTGGGAGGCAGAGGTTGCAGTGAGCTGAGATGGCACCACTGTACTCCAGGCTAGATGATAGAGTGATATCCATCTCAAAAAAAAAAAAAGAAAAAAGAAAAGAAAGCCACCTAGGGATCCTGTGGACCTCTCCCTCATCTCAAGGGCATTGGTTGCACACCCAGAATGCCAGGGTTCAAATCCTGGTCCTGCCACCCACTAGCTGTGTGACCCTGAGCAAGTCACTTCACCTCTCTGTACCCTGGCTGCCCCATCTATAAAATGGGTAACACTCGGCCGGGCGCGGTGGCTCACGCCTGTAATCCCAGCACTTTGGGAGGCCGAGGCAGGCAGATCACGAGGTCAGGAGATCGAGACCATCCTGGCTAACACGGTGAAACCCCGTCTCTACTAAAAATACAAAAAATTAGCCGGGCACGGTAGCGGGCGCCTGTAGTCCCAGCTACTCGGGAGGCTGAGGCAGGAGAATGGCGTGAACCCGGGAGGCGGAGCTTGCAGTGAGCCGAGATCGCGCCACTGCACTCTGGCCTGGGTGAAAGAGCAAGACTCCGTCTCAAAATAAATAAATAAATAAATAAATAAAATAAAATGGGTAACACTCAGGCAATGGAACCCACCTCACAGGGTGGTTGTGGGCCCATACTTGGCAAGGCCTTAACATGGCAAGAAGCTGCTCAAATGTTAGCTTTTATTATTATTATTATTATTATTATATTATTTTAAGATGGAGTTTTGCTCTTGTTTTCCAGGCTGGAGTGCAACGGTGCAGTCTCAGCTCACTGTAACCTTTGCCTCCTGGGCTCAAGTGATTCTCCTGCCTCAGCCTCCCAAGTAGCTGAGATTATAGCTGCCCGCCACCACGCCTGGCTAATTTTCATATTTTTAGTAGACACGGGGTTTCACCATGTTGGCCAGGCTGGTCTCAAACTCCTGACCTCAGGTGATCCCCCGGCCTTGGCCTCCCAAAGTGCTGGGATTATAGCCACGCACCACTGTGCCTGGCTAATTTTTGCATTTTTAGTAGAGATGGGGCTTCACCATATTGGCTAGGCTGGTCTTGAACTCCTGGCCTCAAGTGACTTGCTGGTCCCGAACTCCTGGCCTCAAGTGATTTGCCCGCCTCAGCCTCCCAAAGTGCTGGGATTATAGGCATAAGCTACCGTGCCCAGCCAATAATTAGGTTTAGATGAGGTCACGAAGTTCAGGTACTCATGAGACAGTTGGTGACCTTAGAAGAAGATACACTGGAGAAATTTAACTTTTCCTCTGTCTCTCCTCTCTCCCTCTTCTCTTTCTTCTCTCTCTCCTCTCTGACACCTGACTCCTCTCTCTCCCTCTCTCTCTATCCCCCCCTACTATCTCTCCTTTCTCCCTCTCTCTCTCTCTCTCTCCCAGCCTCCTCTCACTTTCCTCTCTACTCCCCCCTCCACTCCCCCCAACTCTCAACAAAGCAAGAAGGTGGCCGTCTGTAAGCTGGGAAGAGAGCCCTCACCAGGAACTAGCCATATTGACATAGTGATCTTAGACTTCTAGCCTCTAGAAATGTGAGAAAATAAATTTTTGTTGTTGAAGTCACGCAGTCTCTGGTGTTTTGTTACAGCAGCCTGAGCTAAGACACCAGGTACCCGCATGGCTCCACCTCACCTTCCGGTCTCTGCTTAAATGTTCACCTGTTTTATTCCACTCCGTGGCACTTGTTACCGTCTCATGTACTGCATCACTCTCTTCTCCCCACTAGAATGTCATTCCACAGGGCAGGGGATCTGGGACAGTTTTGTCACCTGCTACATCCCCAGCACCTGACACAGTGTCCGGTATATATAGGAGGTGCTCAAAGAATGTAGGTGGAATTTTGTGAAAGGATAAGAGGAGGTAGGAAAGTTAAGAGGGAAGGAAGAAGGAGATGACAGAGGAGGAAGACAAAGGAATCGGGACAGCTGCCAGCCTCACCCTTGGCAGCTGTCAACATGGTGGAAGCCAGTTCACACTGGCGGGTCTCCAGGTGGCCAAGGATGAACCAGCGGGGGAAGCGGTTGCTCATGATGGAGTCCAGTGGGCTGGGATGAGGTTCTCCAGCAGGAAATGCTGTCTCCAGTACGGGCAGCCTGGGTAAGGGGAGAAGTGAGCCATGGTGAGGAGGGGCTGCTGTTCCCATTCTCTCTAGGAGACAGAGAAGCCTCCTGCCCCAGCCTCCCCACTTCAGCCAGCAGAGCCCTGAGAGCCCAAGATGATGGAAGATGTGTGTGCAAGATGTTCACTGCAGTGTTGTTTATAAATTGATACATTTACTTATTTTAGAGACAGGGTCTCATTCTGTCACCCAGGCTGGAGTCCTGTGGGGCAATCATAGCTCACTGAAGCCTCGAACTTCTGGGCTCAAGTGATCCTCCCACTTTAGCCTCCTGAGTAGCTGGGACTACAGGCTGTGCCACCATACCTGGCTTTTTTCTTTCTTTTTTTTTTTTTGAGACGGAGTTTTGCTCTTTTTGCCCAGGCTGGAGTGCAATGGTGCAATCTCGGCTTCACTGCAACCTCACCCTCCCTGGTTCAAGCGATTCTCCTGCCTCAGCCTCCCGAGTAGCTGGGATTACAGGCCATGTGCCACCATGCCAGTTAATTTTTTATTTTTAGTACAGACAGGGTTTCTCCATGTTGGTCAGGCTGGTCTTGAACTCCTGACCTCAGATGATTTGCCCGCCTCAGCCTCCCAAAGTGCTGGGATTACAGGTGTGAGCCACCACACCTGGCCTTTTCTTTCCCTTTCTTCCTTTCTTTCTTTCTTTATCTTTTTAAAGACGGGGTCTTGCTATGTTGCCCAGGCTGGTCTCAAACTCCTGGTCTCAAGTGATTCTCCTGTCTCAGTCTCCTTGTAAGCTGTATTGTTAAGTGGCTCACCATATATGCAGTTTTGTGTTTAGAAAGTTATTCAAGGCCAGGCACAGTGGCTCATGCCTGTAATTTTAGCACTTTGGGAGGCTGAGGCAGGCAGATTGCTTGAGCCCAGGAGTTTGAGACCAGCATGGGCAACATGTGAAACCCTGTCTCTACAAAAAATACAAAAATTAGTTGAGGGTGGTGGTGGGCTCCTGTAGTTCAAACTACTCAGAAGGCTGAGGTGGGACGATCACCTGAGCTTGGGAGTTAAGGCTGCGGTGAACTGTGATAATGCCACTGCACCCCATCCAGCCTGGGTGACAGAATGAGTCCGTCTCAACAACAACAACAACAACAACAAAAAAAAAAAAAAAAAGGAAAGAAAAAGAAGAAAGTTATTCAAAGTTGCCAGATGATAGGATTAACAGCATGAAATAGGACTCAAGGCTAGCCTCATTCCAAATATTACCTGAACTTCCTTGCTGTTCTGTTCCTTTAGATAGAAAATGAGAGTAAACATACTTATTTTGCTAGGTTGTTTTGAAGATTATATGAGGTACTGAGTCATGGACTCAGACAAGAGGCCAGTACCTTTTTTCTACAAAGGGCTGGACCAATAATATTTTGGGTTTTGCAGGGTCTTTAGTCTGTATTTCTTTTTTTTTTTTAAGAGAGTCTCTCTCTGTCACCCAGCTGGAGTGCAGTGCCGCAATCTTGGCTCACTGTAACCTCTGTTTCCCAAGCTCAAGCAATTCTCATGCCTCAGCCTCCCGAGTTTCTGGGATTACAGGTGTGTGCCACTGTGCCCGGCTAATTTTTGTATCTTTGTTTTTATTATTATTATTATTATTTTTTTTTGAGACAGAGTTTTGCTCTTGTTGCCCAGGCTGGAGTGCAATGGCACAATCTCGGCTCACTGCAAACTCCGCCTCCCAGGTTCAAATGATTCTCTTGCCTCAGCCTCCCTAGTAGCTGGGATTACAGGCGTGTACTACCACGCCTGGCTAATTTTGTATTTTTAGTAGAGACGGGGTTTCTCCATGTTGGTCAGGCTGGTCTCAAACTCTTGACCTCAGGTGATCCGCCCTCCTCGGCCTCCCAAAGTACTGGGATTATAGGCGTGAACCATGGCTCCTGGCCCTAATTTTTGTATTTTTAGTAGACATGGGGTTGCATCATGTTGGCCAGGCTGGTCTTGAACTCCTGTCCTCAAGTGATTCGCCCGTCTCGGCCTCCCAAAGTGCTAGGATTACAGACGTGAGCCACCGTGCCCGGCTACTGATCTGTATTTCAATGACTTAATTCTGTCATTGTTCTGCCAGAAAAGCCACAGACAATTCACAGATGAATGGACATGGCTGTGTGCCAATAAAACCATTTCTGGACGCTGAAATTTGAATTTCATATATTTTTCATGTGTTACAAAATATTCTTTTGATTTTTTTCAACAGTTTATAAATGTAAAAACCATTCTTATCTCATGGGCTGTATGAAAACAGGTGGTTGGCCAAATTAGGCCCTATGGGCTGTATTTTGCTGAGAAAAAAAATTCTTGCATAGAAAAGTCTGTTGTCTAAATCTTGGCTCTTACATGCTGTTCTTTCTAAATATTCTCGAAAAACACTCCAAACTGTGTGTGTGTGTGTGTGTGTGTGTGTGTGTGTGTGTGTTTTAAAGAGATGGGCCAAGGCAAGAGGGTCGCTTGAGGCCAGGAATTTGAGACCAACCTGGGCAATGTAATGAGATCCCATCACTACAAAAAAAATTTTTAAACTAGGCTAGGTGCAGTGGCTCATGCCTGTAATCCCAGCACTTTGGGAGGCCGAGGCGGGCGGATCACGAGGTCAGGAGATTGAGACCATCCCGGCTAACACAGTGAAACCCCATCTCTACTAAAAATACAAAAAATTAACCAGGCATGGTGGTGGGCGCCTGTAGTCCCAGCTACTCGGGAGGCTGAGGCAGGAGAATCACTTGAACCTGGGAGGTTCGGAGCTTGCAGTGAGCGGAGCTTGCAGTGAGCCAAGATTGCGCCACTGCACTCCAGCCTGGGCGACAGAGCGAGACTCCTTCTCAAAAAAAAAAAAAAAAAATTTTAAAACTAGCCAGGCATGGTGACGAGTGCTTATAGTCCCAGTTACTTGGGAGGCTGAGGTGGGGGGATCCTTTCAGCCCAAATATACGAGGCTGTGAAGAGCCATGATCCTGCCATTGCATTCCAGCCTGGGCAATGGAGCGAGACTGTCTCTAAAAGGACAGAAAAAAAGAGAGAGAGATGGGGTCTTGCTCTGTTGCCCAGGCTGGAGTGCAGTGGCAATTCATAGGTGGGATCATAGATCACTACAGCCTTGAATTCCTGGGCTCAAGCAATCCTCCCTCCTCAGCCTCCCAAGTAGTTGGGACCATAGATGTGTACCACCAGGCTGGATCCCAAGTTGTTTATAGGTACCTCTGAAGGATGGTTTCAGAAGGTGTGGAATAGGTTTCACCTTCTTGGGCATGGTTTATTATTGAGTTGGCCTTTTTTTTTTTTTTTTTTTTTGGAGACAGAGTCTTGCTCTGTCTCCCAGGCTGGAGAGCAGTGGTGCGATCTCGGCTTATTGCAACCTCCGCCTCCCGGGTTTAAGTGATTCTCCTGCCTCAGCCTCTGGAGTAGCTGGGATTACAGGTACGCCCTACCACACCCAGCTAATTTTTGTATTTTTAGTAGAGATAGGTTTTCACTATGTTGGCCAGGCTGGTCTCAAACTCGTGACCTCAGGTGATCCGTCCGCCTTGGCCTCCCAAAGTGCTGGGATTCCAGGCATGAGCCACCATGCCCGGCCGAGTTGGCTTTCAAATATTCTCCTTCTGTGAATCTGCTGGTGTACACGAGAAATGAAAACCAGGTTATTCATTGCCATTTTTTTTTTTGGAAATTGCGTAAATGTCTATCAGCTTCCAACAGGTTCTTTTATGATGTGTCCTTATAGTGGAAGACTATGCAGTGATTCATGTACTGTGTGATACGACAGATCCTGTAAGATGCAAAGCTCAGTGAAAAAAAAGGTGCAAAGAATAGATACAGGATGTACCACTGGTATAAAAAGAGGATCAACGTTCAATTTCCAGAGTATGGGTTTGCAGAAACCTCAAATCTTGCAGGATAGATACAAAAGTGATAACATTGCTTGCCTCCGGTGAGATCTGGGTAGGCTGAGATATACCTGCCTAGAAAAGATCTCAGCTTTGTATATCTTTTCATGTATCATGTGAATATTCTCAAACTCAAAATAATACTACACATTTAGCCAGGTGCAGTGGCTCACGCCTGTAATCCCAGAGCTTTGGAAAGCTGAGGCAGGCAGATCACTTGAGCTGAGAAATTCGAGACTAGCCTGAGCAAAATGGCGAAACCCCGTCTCTACAAAAAATACAAAAATTAGCCCAGTGCGGTGGTGCACGCCTGGAGTCCCGGATACTCAGGAGGCTGAGATGGGAGGATCGCTTGAGCCTGGGAGGCAGAGGTTGTACTGAGCAGAGATTGCACCATTTTACTCCGGCCTGGATGACAGAGCCAGATCCTGTCTCAAAACAAGAAACACACATTTATACTTAATAATAAAAAGCACGGCTGTACGAGGTGGCTCATGCCTGTAATCCTAGCACTTTGGGACGCCAAGGCAGGTGGATCATGAGGTCAGGAGTTCGAGACCAGCCTGGGCAACATGGTGAAATCCTGTCTCTATTAAAAATACAAAAATTAGCTGGGCATGGTGGTGCATGCCTATAATCCTAGCCACTCGGGAGGCGGAGGCAGGAAATTGCTTGAACCCAGGAGGTGGAGGTTGCAGTGAGCTGAGATCATGCCACTGCACTCCAGCCTGGGTGACAGAGTGAGATTCCATCTCAAAATAAATAAATAAATAAATAAATAAATAATAATAATGAAAAGCACATGGCATCATCAAATGCCAGCGTGAGGGAGACTGAATTAACTATGTTAGGCTGTGAGTTCAGGCTGGACGGGTGGGGCTCTGAGCTCCCCCTCCACGCCCGCCCCTCTTCCCCCCAGTTCCCCCCACCTACCGCCTTGGCCACCTATCCTCACCTCATGGCTCGCAGCGCAAGGCGATAGGCCAGGTCCGGGTCATGAGGCAGCAGTGCGGTGAACAGGTAGCGGGCACAGGTGTGCATGGGCACGCTCTCCCGAAACAGCACCTCCCCAAAGCCACTGAAGGGACCCCCTGCAGGAACAGCCTGAGCTGAGTCCCCAAGCATGGGCTCGCCTCTGCCCCTCCCCAGGTCTCATTAGACCCCAGGCTTTAAGTAGAGGGTGGGCTGGCCCCTGGGTAGAGTGGCTGTGGCTAGATGGGTCCCTGGGGTAGGGGTTCAGGGCTGAGACTGAGGCAATCTCTGGGTAATCCAAATAAAAGAGGAGGCTGGGCCGGGCGCGGTGGCTCACACCTGTAATCCCAGCACTTTGGGAGGCCGAGGCGGACAGATCATGAGGTCAAGAGTTCAAGACCATCCTGGCTAACACGGTGAAACCCCATCTCTACTAAAAATACAAAAAAAATTAGCCAGGCATGGTGGCGGGCGCCTGTAGTCCCAGCTACTCGGGAGGCTGAGGCAGGAGAATGGCGTGAACCCGGGATCGGAGGGTGCAGTGAGACGAGATCATGCCACTGCACTCCAGCCTGGGGGACAGAGCGAGACTCCGTCTCGAAAAAAAAAAAGAGGAGGCTGGGGACCATGGCTCATGCCTGTAATCCCAGCACTTTGGGAGGCCAAGGCGGGCGGATCACTTGAGGTCAGGAGTTTGAGACCAGCCTGGCCAACATGGGGAAACCCCATCTCTACTAAAAATACAAAAATTAGCCGCGTGTGGTGGCGCACGCCTGTAATCCCAGCTACTCGGGAGGCTGAAGCATAAGAATCACTTGAACCCGGGAGGCAGAGGTTGCAGTGAGCCGAGATCGCACCACTGCACTCCAGTCTGGGTGACAGAGTGAAGACTGTCGCAAAATAAAAAGGAAAAAAAGAAAAGGAAAAGAAGAGACTCCAGGCACACTCGCAGGTGAGAAGCAGGACTCAGATACAAGGTGGGGCCAAAGGGTGGAGGTGGGGCTGCACCTGCCTTGGGGAACGGGACCGGCGGCCAAGACCAGCAAGTCCGACAGCGTAGAGGGCCTGGAAGGGGCAGGGATAAGCGGCTCCCTGCAGCGCTAGGGAACGGAGTCTCACAACACACAGGCCAATAGGGCCCGGCCATGGGCGGGGCCCATGAAGAGCAGGCCGGGCCAGGGGCGGTGTCTAAGTTGCGGATGAAGGTGGGACGCCCTCGCTTTAACATCAACCACTTGGCTCATTGGCTCCCGGGAGGGAATGGGGCGGCGCCTCAGCACACGCAGCAGTTACTGGCTGGCAGCACGCACTAGGTGGCGGGAAAAAGAGCTGGATCTCTTCTTTTAGAAACTGCCAAGGTATGAGGGGACAGTATGAACAGGAGGCGGGGCTAGGGGCGCGGCTGGGGCAGGGCCTCCCATCTTGCAGCAACCGGGCCGCTACAGGACCAGGGGCAGGACCCTACCTTTCAGGAACAGCCAGGCCTAGGGGCGGGGCCTCACCTTCCAGCAGCAGCCCCGCCTGCTTGCGCAGCACCTGCACCAACCGCTCATCCAACTCCACCTCCTCCAGCAGGGCCAGCAGCTGCTCCTCGTTGCGCACCACCTTGTCCTGGGCGTACAGCCCCTCCGGCAGGGCCCGCTGCTGCCCCAGCCCCAGCAGTGCCACCTCCAGAGCCAGCACCAAGTAGGACTCTCCAGGGCTCCCGGGCACAGGCACGTGCTGGTAGGCCACCTTCCGCTTCTCGGGGCCTGAGTCTGGGGGAGACAGGGCCAGGGCTGCTGGAGACGGATCCCCTTCCCTAAGACCCCTGTAGCCCTTGGCCCCAAGCATGGAGACCTGGGCGCAGGGTAGGCTTTAGAGGGAGCCCAGAAGCTCCCAGCACTCACGGGGTTGGGGGAGTGCGGGAGCCCCACCTTCTAGCAGCAGCTAGGCCTATGGTGGCCTCACTTTCAGGAGAAGCTAAGCCTATTGGCTCTGGGCACTGGCCAGAGGAGGTAGCCAAGGGTAGGGGCGTGGCCAAGGGTAAGAGTCTGAGAGTTACCTTATAGGGGTACTGGGCCGGGGGCGTGGCCAACGAGGCGAGGTTGTCTCACCTCCTCCAAGAGTCCCCCATGTGAGTACCTGGGTAAAGGGTAAGTGTCTCCTCCTCCAGACGACAGGCCTCCAGGAGAGCCCTGCAGAGGCAGCCAATGGGGTCCAGGGGGTGCCCCACCCATCCTTCGGTGTTGGTGATGCAGGTGGAACCCTTCTGGATCAGCTCTGCAGGTGGAAAGAGGGGGCTCAATGCCCACACACCTGCCCAAGCCTCTAGGAGGGAGGAGTATTCCTCTCCTTGACCTGCCACCCAGCCTAGCCCCATAACGCCCACCACATGCTCACCCAATGGTCACCTTCAACTTTTTTTTTTTTGAGGTGGGGTCTCACTCTATTGCCCAGGCTGGAGTATAGTGGCCCAATCATAGCTCACTGCAGCCTCGACCTCTGGAACTCAAGCGATCCTCCTGCTTCGGCCTCCCAAAGGGATTACAGGCATGGGCCACCATGCCTGACCACTGGATGCTTTCTAAAACACCCAAAGTGTCATTCCCCTCCTCATTGCCCTTATTCCCCCTCCACCTCTCTGAAGATAAAGCCTCAACAGCCTTTAGGGCCCCCAAGGACCAGTATGAAGTTTTTCCATATACTGGTGACCTGCCTCATCTGGAGGCCAATCCTCCAGCCTTGTCCTCCAAGCCACGGACTCTCTCCCCTCCTGGCTCCTGCTCATGGTGTTCTGAGCACTTCCTCCATCCTCTTCTCCTGGGTAACTCCTGCACATCCTTTTTCTTTTTTTAATTTTTTTTTTTGAGATGGAGTTTCCCTCTTGTTGCCCAGGATAGAGTGCAATGGGGTGATCTCGGCTCACCCCAACCTTCAGGTACCTCCCGGTTCAAGCGATTCTCCTGCCTCAGCCTCCTGAGTAGCTGGGAATACAGGTACGCGCCACCACGCCTGGCTAATTTGTTTTGGATTTTTAATAGAGATGGGGTTTCACTATGTCGGCCAAGCTAGTTTCGAACTCCTGACCTCAGGCAATCCGCCTGCCTCCGCCTCCCAAAGTTCTGGGATTACAGGCATGAGCCACTGCGCCCAGCCGTGCACATCCTTAAATACTCAGCTAATTAGCCACCTGGCTAATTTTTAAAATCTAGGGGCCTTTCACTGATGCTGCCAAGCCTGGTAAGAGCTCTGCTTGGGTCCCAAGGCCCCCATATTTCCTCCATGACCTGCTTTTCTTTGTTCAATCTCCTGATAGCTGATCCATCAACCCCATCAACCAGCTCTCTCAACTGGTGGCCTCCCTCCTGTCCCCCACCCCCATATCTAGTACACAATGTGGTTTTTGGGGCTCAGACAGCCTCCTTCCCTCCCTCCCTTCCTTCCTTCCCCTCTCTCTCCCCCATCTCTCTCCCTCCCTCCCCATCTCTTTCTTTCCTCTTCTCTCTCTCCTCGCTCTTTTCTCTCTCTCTTTTTTTTTTTTTAAATTTTTTGAGACGGAGTCTCACTCTGTCACCCAGTCTAGAGTGCAGTGTTGTAATCTTGGCTCACTGCAACCAACCTCTGCCTCCCGGATTAAAGCAATTCTCATGCCGCAGCCACCCTAGTAGCTGGGAATACAGGTGTGCACCACCACGCCTGGCTAATTTTTAAAAAATTTTCAGTAGGCCAGGCACAGTGGCTTACACCTGTAATCCCAGTACTTTGGGAGGCTGAGGTGGGTGGATCAAAAGGTCAGGAGTTCGAGAAGAGCCTGGCCAACATAGTGAAACCCCATCTCTACTAAAAATACAAAAATTAGCTGGGTGTGGTGGTGGGTGCCTGTAGTCCCAAGCTACTCAGGAGGCTGAGGCAGGAGAATTGCTTGAACCTGGGAGGTGGAGGTTTCAGTAAGCCAAGATTGTGCCACTGTACTCCAGCCTGGGTGAAAGAACAAGACTCTGTCTCAAAAAAAAAAAAAAAAAATTTCCAGGTGCAGTGGCTCAAGCCTGTAATACCAGCACTTTGGGAGGCCAAGACGGGCAGATCACCTGAGATCGGGAGTTCGAAACCAGCCTCACCAACATGGAGAAACCCCATCTCTACTAAAAATACAAAAAAAATTAGCCAGGCATGGTAGTGCATACCTGTAACCCCAGCTACTTGGGAGGCTAAGGCAGGAGAATCGCTTGAACCTGGGAGGTAGAGGTTGCGGTGAGCCGAGATTGCTCCAATGCACTCCAGCCTGGGCAACAAGAGCGAAACTCCATCTCAAAAAAAAAAAAAAAAAGGAGAGAGGAAAAAAAAGAGATGAGGTCTTGCTCTGTCACCCAGGCTAGACTGCAGTGGCATAATTATAGCTCACTGCAGCCTTGAACTCCTGGGCTCAAGTGATCCTCCTGCCTCAGCCTCCAGAGTAGCTGGGACTACAGGTGTGAGCCACCACATCCAGCTAATTTTTTTTTTTTTAATTTTTGTAGAGACATTGTCTCACTATGTTGCCCAGGCCGATGTTGAACTCCTGGCGTCAAGCAATCCTCCCACCTCGGACTCCCAGTGTGCTGGGATCACAGGTGCGAGCCCCCATGCCCGGCTGAGGCTGACCTTTTTTCTGCTGCTTGTAGCTCTCTAGCTGATGCCGCTGCTGCAGCCGGAGCGTGTTGATGATAGCACTTGCCAGCCGCAGGGCCTGGCGGGGGTATCCGTGGGCACGCAGGGTGTCCACGCGGGCGCAGGCGGTGGGGAAAGGTTCTCCCAGCCACAGCGGGCGGCCCTGGGGGTCGAAAGTTGGTTTGTCCCCACCCATGCTGCCTGTGAGGCTGGGCCCGTAGGAGTCACTGGCCAGGATCCTCTGCAGGTAGGCGTCATTCCAGTGTAGCTCTCCAGCCTGCAAGGCGCGGCCAAATACGGTGTGGCGGGGACTTGTGGCTGCCACCTCTTCCTCTTCCTCTGAGCCTGCAGAGAGGCACCCAACATGGCTCAGTGAGGGGGGTCCCTATAGCAGTTGAGCCGTGGCCAGCTTTCCCCACCGAGTACTAACTGGGGTTTAGGCCTGGGCAAAGCTATGGGCATACATCATCTCCCTAGTCCTTGAAGCCACCCTTCAAAGATGTGTGTGTAGGCTGGGCATGGTGGCTCACACTTGTAATCCCAGCACTTTGGGAGGCCAAGGTGGGAGGATCACATGAGGCCAGGAGTTTGAGACCAGCCTGGCCAACATGGCGACACCCCATCTCTACTAAAATTAACCCTGGCGTGGTGGTACACGCCTGTAATCCCAGCTACTTGGGAGGCTGAAGAATGAGAATCGCTTGAACCCGGGAGGCAGAGGTTGCAGTGAGCCGAGGTTGCGTCACTGCACTCCAGCCTGGGCATCAGAGTGAGACTGTCTCAAAAAAAAACAAAAAAAAACAAAAGGATGCGTGTATGTGTTAGGAGCTAGTACAGGCCCATCACATAGATGGGAAACTGAGGTTGAGCAACTAACTGGCTGTCTTCTTCCTCTTCCTACTTGCTATTTTTCTTTTCTTTCTTCTTCTTCTTTTTTTTTTTTTTTTTAAGTCAGGGTCTCACTCTGTTGCCCAGGCTAGAGTGCAGTGGTGCAATCTCGGCTCACTGCAACCTCTGCCTCCCAGGTTCAAGCGATTCTCCCATCTCAGCCTCCTGAGTATCTGGGATTCCAGGCGCGCGTCAAAACACCCAGCTAATTTTTGTATTTTTTGTAGAGACAAGGTCTCACCATGTTACTCTGGCTGGTCTCGAACTCCTGGCCTCAAGCAATCCACCCCCCTCAGCCTCCCAAAGTGCTGGGATTACAGGCGTGAGCCACCATGCCTGGCCTGTACTTGCTATAAATTTTTTTTTCCCTCTCTCCTCAATCTCTGTCTTCCCTCCTATCTACTCCTCTGTCTGCCTCTCTCTCTCTCTCTGTCCATCTCTGCCTCTCTTCACTTGTCTCTCTCTCCTCAATATCTCACTTTCCTCTTCTGTTTGATTCCTCCTATCTTTTTTCCTCTCTCACCCTCTCTTTGCTCCCATAGCTAGCAGGAGGCCAAGCCAGACCAGCCCAGGACTGCAGGTGTTTTAAACATTTTACTTCACTTGCCCACTTGGGCTGCCATTGCTCCTGCCCTTGGCACTCACTCTTTCCTGGCTGGACAAGTTGGGATTAGTCCTGGGAGAACAGCCAAGGACTGGGGTCTGCTTTGCTCTGCCCCACTTCCTCTCTTCCCTGGGAAGAGCACCATGATGGTAAGTGGGGCCATAGTTAGTGGTGATGGTTTTGCGGTGGCATGGTAAAGACCCCTCTCTCCTACCTGGGATGGGGGCCACGGTGGGCCGCAGGCTGGGGCCGTCGAAGGAGTAGTTTCCCTCTTCCAGTGGGCACACGTCGAGCTTGTCCCACCTGCTGAGTAGATGTAGCCAGCCTGCCCTTTCCTCTGGTTTGCAGTGGGGGCTCAGGATGACGCAAACCCACAGGGCCCCTGAGGAGGCACGGGGCAGGCTCAATATTCCTGCCAACAGCGGCAGCAACACACACTTCCGCAGTGCCCACTGTGTGCCACCTGATGATCTGCTAACCCCTCACCTTCAACCCTCTGCTAACCCTTCGACCCTGGGAAGTTGCAACTCACAGCCTTTGCACCTTACAGACAAGCAAACCGAGGCACAGAGACATAACACGGC
Source organism: Hylobates moloch (assembly GCF_009828535.3). NCBI lineage: Eukaryota > Metazoa > Chordata > Mammalia > Primates > Hylobatidae > Hylobates > Hylobates moloch. The sequence goes on along the minus strand of NW_026652287.1, from coordinate 46,943,177 downwards.
TTGCACAGGGTCACACCGCTAGTAAGTTAGAAGTTAGGATTAGAGGGTCAGGCGCGATGACTCACACCTGTAATCCCAGCACTTTGGAAGGCTGAGGCAGGCGGATCACCTGAGGTCAGGAGTTTAAGAACAGCCTGGCCAACATGGTGAAGCCCTGTCTCTACTAAAATACAAAAACAAAACAAAACAAAAAAAAACTGGGCATGGTGGTGGGCACCTGTATTCCCAGCTACTCGGGAGGCTGAGGCAGGAGAATGGCTTGAACCCAGGAGGCGGAGGTTGCAGGGAGCTGAGATCACACCACTGCACTCCAGCCTGGGCAAAAAGAGCAGAACTCCATCTAAAAAAAAAAAAAAAAAAAAAAGAGAGAGAAGTTGGGATTACAACCCAGGCCTCTGTAGTCCTAGCTACTTGGGAGGCTGAGGCAGGAGAATCGCTTGAACCCAGGAGGCAGAGGTTGCAGTGAGCCGAGATCGCACCACTGCACTCCAGCCTGGGCAACAGAGTGAGATTCGATCTCAAAACAAAACAAAAACAAACAAACAAAAAAACCAGGCCTCCAGACTGCTCTCAAGGTGTTTTGGGGTTTTTTGGGTAGCATTTATCACCATCTAACGCAGGGGTCAGCAAACTAGCAAACCACTGCCCATAGTGAAAACTGAACCACCCTTTATTTTTGATTAGCCTGCATGCTAAGATTTACTTTTCCATTTTTATTTGTATTTGTTTTTATTTATTTATTTTTTTGAGACAGAGTCTCACTCTGTCACCCAGGCTGGAGTGCAGTGGCGCAATCTCAGCTCACTGTAACCTCCACCTCCTGGGTTCAAGCGATTCTCCTGCCTCAGCCTCCCGAGTAGCTGGGATTACAGGCGTCTGCCATAATGCCTGCCTAATTTTTGTATTTTTAGTAAAGGCGGGGTTTCACCATGTTGGCCAGGCTGGTCTTGAACTCCTGACCTCAAGTGATCTGCCCACCTTGGCCTCCCAAACTGCAGGAATTAAGGTGTGAGCCACCGCACTGGCCTATTTTTCCATTTTTAAATGATCAGGGAAATAAAACCAAAAGAATATTTTGCAACTTGTGGGAATAATATAAAATTCAAATAAATTAATAAGTATCCATAAATAAAACCGGTTTTTAAAAAATTTTGAGACAGGATCTCACCATGTTATCCAAGCTGCACTTAAACTCCTGGGCTCAAGCAATCCTCCTGCCTCACTCAGCCTTCCAAGTAGTTGGGAGTACAGGCTTCTGCCACTGTGCCAAGCGCCTTTTTTTTGTTGTTGTTGAGACAGGGTCTTGCTCTGTTGCCCGGGCTGGAGTGCAGTGGCGTGATCATGGCTCACTGTAGCCTCAACCTCCGGGGCCCAAGTGATCCCCCTACCTCAGCCCCGCAAAGTGCTGGGATCACAGGTGTGAGCCACTGCACCTGGCCTCCAAGCTCTTAAATAAAGTTTTATTGAAATGCCACCGTGCCCATTTGGTATATATGTCTGTGTCTGCTTTTTTTTACTATAATGGACAGAGTTAGGTTGTCATGACAGAGACCAGATGGCCTGCAGCGCTGAATAACATTAACTCTGTGGCTCTTACAGAAAACATATGTTGGCCGGTGCGGTGGCTCACACCTGTAATCCCAGCACTTTCGGAGGCCGAGGCAGGCGGATCACGAGGTCAGGAGATCGAGACCATCTGGCTAACACGGTGAAACCCCATCTCTACTAAAAATACAAAAAATTAGCTGGGTGTGGTGGTGGGCGCCTGAGGTCCCGGCTACTCAGGAGGCTGAGGCAGGAGAATGGCGTGAACCCAGGAGGCGGAGCTTGCAGTGAGCCGAGATCGTGCCACTGCACCCCAGCCTGGGAGACAGAGTAAGACTCCAACTCAAAAAAAAAAACAACAACAACAACAACAAAAAAGAAAACATAGTTGGGTGCGGTGGCTCACGCCTGTAATCCCAGCACTTTGGGAGGCCGAGGCGGATGGATCATGAAGTCAGGAGTTCCAGACCAGCCTGATCAACATGGCGAAACTCTGTCTCTACTAAAAATACAAAAATTAGCTAGGCATGGTGGCACGCACCCATAATCCCAGCTACTCAGGAGGCTGAGGCAGGAGAATCACTTGAACCCAAGAGGCGGAGGTTGCAGTGAGCCGAGATAGCGCCACTGCACTCCAGCCTGGGAGACAGGGTGAGACTGTCTCAAAAAAAGAAAACAGGCCAGGCGCGGTGGCTCACGCCTGTAATCCCAGCATTCTGGGAGGCCGAGGCGGGTGGATCACAAGGTCAGGAGATTGAGACCATCCTGGCTAACACAGTGAAACCCTGTCTCTACTAAAAAAATACAAAAAATTAGCCAGGCATAGTGGTGGGCGCCTGTAGTCCCAGCTACTCGGGAGGCTGATGCAGAAGAATGGCGTGAACCCGGGGGGCGGAGCTTGCAGTGAGCTGAGATCGCACCACTGCACTCCAGCACTCCCGCCTGGGCGACAGAGCGAGACTCCTTCTCAAAAAACAAACAAACAAAAATATGTCAGCTTGGTGCAGTAGCTCACGCCTGTCATCCCAGCACTTTGAGAGGCCAATGCCAGAGGATCACTTGAGCCCAAGAGTTTGAGGTTACAGTGAGCCATGATTGTGCCACTGTACTTCAGCCTGGGCACACAGTGAGATCCTGTCTCTAAAAAAAAAAAAAGAAAGAAAACATGTAGGCTGGGTGTGGTGGCTCATGCATGTCATCTCAGTACTTTGAGAGGCTGGGTGAGAGGACTGCTTGAGTCCAGGAGTTCAAGACCAGACTTGGCAAGATAGTGAGACCCTGTCTCTTCAAAAATTTAAAAATTAACTGGATGTGGTGGTGTGCACCTGTAGACCCAGCTACTTGGGAGGCTGAGGTGTAGGATCACTTGAGTCTGGGAGGCAGAGGTTGCAGTCAGCCGAGATTGTGCCACTGCATGCCAGGCTGGGCAACAGAGTGATACCCTGTCTCAAAACAAAGAAAAGTGTGTATCAACCCCTGGGCCAATGACATTTGATTGCCTGTGCCTCCTATCAGATCCACGTGAACAGAATTTTGACTCTTTTGTTCTCTGCTGGACCACCAGTGCCCAGTAACACGCCTGGCACTTTAGAGGCGCTCATAAATGTTTGCCAAACGAATGGAGGGCGGATTCGGGGAACAGACCCTAATCTTGGAGTGGGCTAGCCCCCATGGGAGCCGAAGTCCCGGTGTCCACCACGCACCGGGGTTCGGGCCTCACCCAGCTCATCCCAGAGCTGCCGGCACTTGTCTGTCATGCCCGCGCCCTGCTGCCGCCACAGGGCCAGGCGCGGGTCCTGCAGGAACTGCTCGGTCATGAGAATCAGCATGCGCGCCCCGTTGGAGTCCCGCATTCGCAGCATCTCCCGCACCTGTGCCGGGGACAGGGTGGTGAGGAAGGGCTGGGGCGTCCGCCGGGGCCTTCTGCACCCCACGCCCCGCCGGCCCGCAAGGCACCTTGCTGAACATGGAGCGCAGCTGCTGGCTGGCCCCGTAGTAGCCGCCGTTGGACAGCAGCTGCTTCACCTGCTCCTGGATCTGCTCCTCGTCCAGGTGCCAGCAGTTGGCGTCCTCAATTCCTGCGCCGGCGGTGGGGTCTGGGGCACCTGCGGGGAGGGAGGGAAAGGAAGCTGAGGTTGGGGCTGGGGTTGGGGTTGGGTTGGGTTGGGGAGAGATAGCGACTGTCCCTGCCATCTGTCCTTTTTTTTTTTTGAGACGGAGTTTGGCTCTTGTTGCCCAGGCTGGAGTGCTGTAGCACAATCTTTGCTCACTGCAACCTCTGCCTCTCGGGTTCAAATGATTCTCCTGACTTAGCCTCCCAAGTAGCTGGGATTACAGGCACTCCCCACTACACCTGGACAATTTTTTTTGTATTTTTAGTACAGGCGGGATTTCACCATGTTGGTCAGGCTGGTCTCAAACTCCTGACCTTAGGTGATCCACCCGCCTTGGCCTCCCAAAGTGCTGGGATTACAGGCATGAGCCACTGTGCCCGACCCATCCATCCATTCTTCCAAGTCACCCAACCCATTCCAAAGTTCCATCCATCCCACCTAAACCCCACCCACCCATCTGCTTGTCTGTCCCACCCGACCATCTATTTATCTATTTATCCATCCATCCATCCATCCATCCATCCATCCCTTCATCAATCCATCTATCTTGTCCTAAACATGACTAGCTCATTCATCCATTTTCTCATTCATCCACTTAGTCATCTGATATGGTTTGGCTCTGTGTCTCCACCCAAATCTCATGTTGAATTATGATCCCCAGTGTTGAAGTGGGGCCTGGAGGGAGGTGATTGGATCATGGGGATGGTTTCTAATGGTGTAGCACCATCCCCTTAGTGTTGTCTCATGATAGAGTTCTCATGAGATCTGGTTGTTTCAAAGTATGTAGCATCTCCCCCTTCGCTCTCTCTCTCCTGCCAGCCACGTGAAGATGTGTTTGCTTCTCCTTCACCTTCCGCCATGATTGCAAGTTTCCTGAGGCCTCCCCAAATGCAGAAGCCTGTGTAGCCTGCAGAACTATGAGCTGATTAAACCTGTTTCCAGCCGGGCACAGTGGCTCACGCCTGTAATCCCAGCACTTTGGGAGGCCGAGGCGGGCGGATCACGAGGTCAGGAGATCGAGACCATCCTGGCTAACACAGTGAAACCCCATCTCTACTAAAAATACAAAAAATTAGCTGGGCGAGGTGGCAGGTGCCTGTAGCCCCAGCTACTCAGGAGGCTGAGGCAGGAGACTGGTGTGAACCGGGAGGTGGAGCTTGCAGTGAGTGGAGATCGTGCCACTGCACTCCAGCCTGGGTGACAGAGTGAGACTCCATCTCAAAAAAATAAAATAAAATAAAAAATAAACCTGTTTCCTTTAAATTACCCCGTTTCAGGTATGTCTTTATAGCAGTGTGAGAACAGAGTAATAATACATCACCCATCCAATCCATTCATCTATCTTACCTGAAACACAACACACCCATACACCCATCCATCCATCCCTCCATCCATGCATCCATCCATCCATGCGTCCATCCATCCATCCATCTTCCCAAAACGCCACCATTTGCTCATTTATCCACTGAGTCATCCATCCAATCCATCTATCTCCCCTGTAGTAATATCCATCCATCCATCCATCCATCCATCCATCCATCCATCCATCTTGCCCAAAACACCAGGAGCTCATTCATTCATTTGTTCATTCATCCATTTACTTATCCATCCAATCCATTCATCTATCTCTCCTGAAACACTACACATCCATCCATCTACCCATCCACCCATCCATTTACCCATCCCACTCAAAACACCACCCACCCATGTGTTTACTCATCTGTCTCACCTGAAACACAACCCACTCATCCACCCCCACCCAAGTCATGCCAGTCTCTATCTACCTGGCCATGTCCCTCATTTCACTTCATCCACACGTTTGTACCCCTTAAACAACCACCTACCCCATCAGTCCATCATCCACCCTACCCATAATTCCCACCCATCCACCCACCTATATACTCATCTTATTGATCTATCTGCCCACTCACCCCTTTTATCTTTCCAATCCACGTGAACTAACCACTCAAAATACCCACCCTCCCATTTTTCCATTGACTCACACAAGTACACTATCCACCCCACCCAATAACTATCATCCAATAACTAACCCTAGTTATCCAGGTGATAACTATTAGTTATCACCCAATAACTAATCCTAACTCTCTATTCTTCCATTAAACCATCCATTCATTATCAAACCATCCATTCATATGTATCTCTCAAAACACCCACTACCCCATTCATCCATCCATCCACCCTACACAAAGAGCCCACCCACTCTGCCCACCCACCATGTTGATCCACATATATGAACCTTCCATTCACCCAACAACTCACTCCCAATCCATGTACCCATTGCATCTTTCATTCTTTCACTAACTTCATCTGTCCACCACTATCAGTCTACCTTAACCCCACTAGTCAAAGCCCTCCCCACCCAACCACTCATCCTCATCTCCAATCACCACCAGTTCCGTCCTTCCCTTCTTTTTTTTTTTTTAAGTCAGGGTCTCAGTCTGTCATCAGGTTGGAGTGTAGTAGCGCGATCATAGCTGACTGCAGCCTATACCTCCCATGCTCGTGATCCTCCCATCTCAGCTTCCCAAGTATCTACAGGCGTGTGTATGCCATCACGCCCAGCTACTTTTGTTTATTTTTTGTAGAGAGGAGGTATCACTATTTTGCCCAGGCTGGTCTTGAACTGCTGGTCTCAAGTGATCCTCCTTCCTCAGCCTCCCAAAATGCTGGGATTACAGGTATGAGCCACCACACTCAGCTTCCAATTCCCATTCACCTAACGGCATTGTTAATATCCCGTCCAGGCCGGGCGTGGTGGCTCACGCCTGTAATTCCAGGACTTTGGGAGGCTGAGGCAGGTGGATCACCTGAGGTCAGGAGTTCAAGAACAGCCTGGCCAACATGGTGAAACCCGTCTCTACTAAAAATACAAAAATTAGCCAGGCATGATGGTGTGCATCTGTAATCCCAGCTACTCAGGAGGCTGAGACAGGAGAATTGCTTGAACCCAGGAGGCAGAGGTTGCAGTGAGCTGAGATTGCACCACTGCACTCCAGCTTAGGCGATAGAGGAAGACTCCATCTCAAAAAAAAAATCCCCCACCCACCCATTCATTTTCCCACACCATCAGTTGCCCTCAGTGCCTGATCATGAACACATTTTTTTTTTTTTTTTTTTTTTGGAGACAGGGTCTCACTTTGTCGTCTCCCAGGCTGGAGTGCAGTGGCGTGATCTCAGCTCACTGCAACCTCCGCCTCCCGGGTTCAAGCAATTCTCCCACCTCAGCCTCCTGAGTGGCTGGGACTACAGGCACCCACCACCACGCCCGGCTAATTTTTGTATTTTGGTAGAGATGGGGTTTTGCCATGTTGTCCAGGCTGGTCTCGAACTCCTGACCTCAACTGATCTGCCCACCTTGACCTCCCAAAGTGATGGGATTACAGGTGTGAGCCCCTGCGCCCGGCCAATCACGAACACTTTCTGTACCCACCGAGCACCTCCCTCCATCATCCATCCATGCCTCCACCTACTAGTCATCTTCCCCATCCTAGCTAGGCAACCCAAGTCCCTCGGAGCCCCCCAAACCCTCCCAGCCCTCACACCTCCTGGTGTATCCCCTCACCCATAACACCTCTGACACCCACAAATGTCCCACATTTCCTTCACGTCCCCCTCCTCTCCTCCCACACCCAGGATGCTCCATCGATTGACATCCTCAGCCCTGGGGCCAGACCTCCCACTTGCCCTCTAACGCAGGCTATCCCATCCTGCCCTCGCCCTCCACCCGTAGGCTGATTTGCAACTACTCATCTGTCCTGTGGCCAGATATCTGGGATCTGCCACTCACCAGGTGGGTGACCTCAGATGATGCAAGCCATGGCGCGTTTTCCGCCCCCCACCCCACAACTTCCTGTCAGTAAGTGACCAGCGCTGGGCACACAGCAAGTAGCATGGCTGTGCGCTTGGGCGTCCTCTCCCCACCGGACCCCAGGGGTGCGCTTACCATTCACCAAATTGATCTCGGAGCCCAGCAGGAGGATCTCATCAGCCAAGCGCTGAGCGGTGGGCAGCACCTCAGTGTGGTGGGCGCTGATGAGGTACTGCACGAACTTCTGCAGCTGGTCCCGGTTCATCTGAGAGAGCGTCTCGGAGATGGGCAGCCGCAGCTCCACCTGGCGGGCGTGCCGAATGCGGTATAGGGACAGGGCCACCACGTGGGCACAGTAGAAGAGGTCGCGGTTGTCACAGCCGCAGCTCACGGACGTGATCTTGCATCGATCAAAACTGATGGAGACGTGGTAGAGGCGCTCGGGCTCTCCAGGACTCCCTGGCTCGCGGATGTTTCCGCTCAGGTGGAATCCTAGGATCAAAGCCAAACTGTCACATCTGTGTCATCCCAGAGACAGGCAGTGTTTGTGGTGCACAGCAAGACCTGGTTGCAAAGCCCAGCTGAGTCACTTCACTTGTGGCCCAGGCTGGAGTGTGGTGCTGCGACCTGGGCTCACTGCAACCTCTGCCTCCCAGGTTCAAGTGATTCTCCTGCTTCAGCCTCCCGAGTAACTGGGATTACAGATGCACACCACCACGCCCGGCTAATTGTACGTATGTATGTATGTATGTAAGTATGTATGTATGTATGTATTTATTTATTTATTTATTTATTTATTGGGACAGAGTTTTGCTCTGTTGCCCAGGCTGGAGTGCAATGGCGTGATCTTGGCTCACTGCAACCTCCACCTCCCAGGTTCAAGTGATTCTCCTGCCTCAGCCTCCCGAGTAGCTGGGATTACAGGCATGTGCCACCATGTCCGGCTAATTTTGTATTTTTAGTAGAGATGGGGTTTCTCCATGTTGATCAGGCTGATTTTGAACTCCTGACCTCAGGTGATCTGCCCGCCTCAGCCTCCCAAAGTGCTGGGATTACAGGCGTGGGCCACCATGCCCGGCCTAATTTTTGTATTTTTAGAAGAGACAGCCGGGTGCGGTGGCTCATGCCTGGAATCCCAGCACTTTGGGAGGCTGAGGCTGGTAGATCACCTGAGGTCTGGAGTTCAAGACCAGCATGGCCAATGTGGTGAAACCCTGTCTCTACCAAAAATATAAAAAAATTAGCCGGGTATGGTGGTGGGCGCCTGTAATCTCAGGTACTCAGGAGGCTGAGGCAGGAGAATGGCTTGAACCCAGGAGGCAGAGGTTGCAGTGAGCTGAGATTGCACCATTGCACTCCAGCCTGGGTAACAGAACGAGACTCTGTCTCAAAAAAAAAAAAAAAAAAAAAAAAAAAGCTTAGAATGCTGTTGGTATGAAGTTAAGTCCTAAGTAAACACTTGCTTTTTTTTTTTTTTTTCTGAGACAGAGTCTTGCTCTGTCACCCAGGCTGGAGTGCAGTGGCACTATCTTGACTCACTGCAACCTCCGCCTCCTGGGTTCAAGCGATTCTCCTACCTCAGCCTCCTGTGTAGCTGGGATTACAGGCGTGTGCCACCATGCCCGGCTAATTTTTTGTATTTTTAGTAGAGATCAAGTTTCACCATGTTGGCCAGGCTAGTCTTGAACTCCTGACCTAGTGATCCGCCTGCCTCAGCCTCCCAAAGCGCTGGGATTATAGGCGTGAGCCACCGAGCCCAGCCCAACACTTGCTCTTATTTTAATTATGAATAGTATCATACCATGACATTGAAGGTGGTTTTCTGATTCCTTGGGTTACAATGAATATGGCCAGGGCTTCAGGAGCCCCTCAATTTCCGTAGAAGATGCCAAAGGCCTGTGGTGCTCGGGGCGAGGGGCTGATGAAGTAAGCCAGGGGCCAGGTGTCCCCTTCACTCCCCCTGCCCCTCCCTGGGCAGCCCAGGTGCCAGGCTCATCCAACTGGTTTGGCAGCTCAGGCCCAGCCTGGGTCATGCAGGGAGATGGCTTCCTCATACCAGCTGGAGGTGGCAAGGAGCTTGTGGTCAGCCGGGCCATGTCCCAGCAAAGGGGCTCCAGGGCAGACAGAGCCCACGATGCATCGTATCAGCCCAGCCCCGACCTCTAGCTGGGAGAAATGGCCTGCTGCAGCCAGAGGTCTGGAGTCCCAGGCCTCACTTGTTTTCTGGCTCAGCCTCTACTGTTCCCTTTCTGAGTTCAGCTGCCTGAAGTCTAAGGCCTTTCCACTGTTCTCATTACATCTCCCCCAATCTCTGCAGCTCTTTTGTTTTCTTAGCTTGAGGTCTGAGCCCACCCTTCACAGCTGATCCTAAACTGGTAACTTGGCCAGGCATGGTGGGTCACGCCTGTAATCCCAGTGCTTTGGGAGGCTGTGGCAGGAGGATCTCTTGAGCCCAGGAGTTCGAGACCAGCCTGGGCAAGAGTGAGACCAGGTCTCTACAAAAAACTTAAAAACTAGTCAAGTGTGGTGGCCTGCGCCTGTGGTACCAACTACTTGGGAGGCTGAGGTGGGAGGATCACTTGAGCTCAGATGTTTGTGGCTGCAGTGAGCTATTATTGTGCCATTGCACTCCAGCCTGGGCAACAGAGTGAGACCCTATCTCCCTTTTTTTTTTCTTTTGAGACAGAGTCTCTCTCTGTTGCCCAGGCTGGAGAGCGATGGTGTGATCTTGGCCCACTGCAACCTCTGCCTCTTGGGTTCAACTGATTCTCCTGCCTCAGCCTCCCAAGTAGCTGGGATTACAGGCATGCACCACCACACCTGGCTAGTTTTTGTATTTTTAGTAGAGACGGGGTTTCAC
>NW_026652287.1:46766483-46927829 GCF_009828535.3 Hylobates moloch | reverse complement strand
GAACCCGGGAGGTGGAGCTTGCAGTGAACCGAGATAGTGCCACTGCACTCCGGCCTGGGCGAAAGAGCAAGACTCCGTCTCAAAAAAAAAAAAAAAAAAAAATCTTGTACAATCCTATCTGGGCCTCGAAGCCTGAGGTCTGTAACCTCCCATCTCCTGGCCTCAGGCCTCCCTCCAACTCCCCCATTTCCAGGCCTAGTATGGACCTCCTGGCCTCCCCAGCAGGAGTGGGGGACAAAGACTCACCCACTTGCAACACACGGTCCACGGCCCCACTCTGGAGCAGGTGCAGCCCGCGGGTAAAGGGCACCCGGGCGTCATGCTCGCCCTCTGGGGGCGGGTAACCCAGCGAAGAGTACATACATATTTCCCGTTCACTGCGTGGAAACGACCAAAACACGATGCGCTTCTGGACCGGCTCAGGCACCCGGGAGAACCGCTCCTCCACCTGTAGGAAGGGCCAGTGGGTTAGGAGCCCGGGGTTGATGTAATCCCAGCGCTCTGGGAAGCTTAGGTGGGAGGATCGCTTGAAGCCAGGAGTTCGAGACCAGCCTGGGCAACATAGAGAGGCTCCCATCTTTACAAAAAAACTGGCCGGGCACGATGGCTCATGCCTGTAATCCCAGGACTTTGGGAGGCCAAGGCAGGCAGATCACCTGAGGTCAGGAGTTCAAGACCAGCCTGGCCAACATGATGAAACCCCATCTCTACTAAAAATAAAAAAATTAGCCAGGTGTGGTGGTGCGTGTAGTCCCAGCTACTCGGGAGGCTGAGGCAGGAAAATCGCTGGAAACTGGGAGGTGGAGGCTGCAGTGAGCTGAGATCGCGCCACTGCACTCCAGCCTGGGTGACAGAGCAAGACTGCATCTCAAAAAAAAAAAAAAAAAGATACAAAAAAAATAAAAAAAATTAGCCAGGCATGGTGGCATGCGTCTGGAATCCCAGCTACTTGGAAGGGTGGGGCAGGAAGGTCACTGGAGGCCACGAGTTTGAGGCTGCAGTGAGCCAAGATTGCACCAGCGGCACTCCAGCCTGGGCAACAGAGCAAGATGCTGTTTCAAAAAAAAAAAACGTCGGGGCAGTGGCTCATGCCTGCAATTCCAGCACTTTGGGAGGCCAAGGCAGGTGGCGCGCTTGAGTCCAGGAGTTCGAGAGCAGCCTGGCCAACATGGCAAAACCCCTTCTCTACTAAAAATACAAAAATTAGCCAGGCGTGGTGGCATGCACCTATAATCTCAGCTACTCGGGAGGCTGAGGCACGAGAACCACTTGAACCCGGGAGGCGGAGGTTGCAGTGAGCCGAGATTACGCCATTGCACTCCAGTCTGGGCCACGGAGCGAGACTCTGTCTCAAATAAATAAATAAATAAATAGCCGGGCGCGGTGGCTCACGCTTGTAATCCCAGCACTTTGGGAGGCTGAGGTGGGCGGATCACGAGGTCAGGAGATCGAGACCACGGTGAAACCCCGTCTCTACTAAAAATACAAAAAATTAGCCGGGCGTGGTGGCGGGCGCCTGTAGTCCCAGCTACTCGGAGAGGCTGAGGCAGGAGAGGACTTCATGACCAAATCCCCACTGCACTCACCTGGTGACAGACGAGACTCTGTCTCAAAAAAAAAAAAAATAAATAAATAAAAATAAAAAAAGAGAGAAACCGAGGCTTGAATCCTAGCTTTACTATTTAGGAGCACTGTGACCTCAGGCAAGTCACTTGGCCTCAGTATTCTCAGGTGTAGAGTGGGGAGGTCCATGGCACCAACCTCTTGAGGATTGTGGAGACTAAATATGCGTTATGGATGTAAAGAGCTTAAAGAGCTTACAATAACACCTGGCCCATAGTTAGCATTCTAGAACTTTCTTGCGGTTTCCCTCCTGGATCCTCCTAGCTGCAGGGTCTTGGGATTCTGGTGTAAGATCTTCCCACCCACCAGGCTTTGGTGGAGCAGGAAGAAGTTAGAAAAAAGTGATAATAATGATTAAGGTGCCCATCTTGGCTGGACACCTGTAATCTCAGCACTTCGGGAGGCTGAGGCAGCAGCATTGCCTGAGCTCAGGCGTTCCAGACCAGCATGAGCAACATAGTGAGACCCCATGTCTACGCACACACACAAAATTAAAAATTAGCCAGATGTGGTGGTGTGCGTCTGGAATCCCAGCTACTCAAGAGGCTGAGGCAGGAGGACTGCTTGAGCCCAGGAGTTTGAGGCTGCAGTGAGTTATGATTGCGTTACTGTGCAATCATTGTGTCACTGGGCTACTGAGCAAGGCTCTGCCTCAAAAAAAAAAAGAAAAGAAAAGAATGCACACACTATGCTGAACGCTTTATGTATGTAATTTCCAAATTCTCACAGCCACCTAGTGTGTGCTTGTCCAACCCACGCCCCACGGCCCTGGCCCAGGATAGCTTTGAATGCAGGCCAACACAAATTCGTAAGCTTTCTTAAAACATTATTAGATACGTCTGGGTGTGGTGGCTCATGCCTGTAATTCTAGCACTTTGGGAGGGAGGCCAAGGCGGGAGGATCACTTGAGGTCAGGAGTTTGAAACCAGCCTGGCCAACATGGTGAAACCTCATCTGTACTACATATACAAAAATTAGCTGGGCATGGCAGCCCACACCTGTAGTCCCAGCTACTCAGGAGGCTGAGGCGGGAGAATTGCTTGAACCCAGGAGGTGGAGGCTGCAGTGAGCCGAGATCGTGCCACTGCACTCCAGCCTTGGCAATAGACTGAGACTATGTCTCAGATAAATAAATAAATAAATAAATAAATAAAAAGATTTTCTTTTCTTTTCTTTTTAAGCTAATCAGCTATTGTTAGTGTTAGCGTATTTTATATGTGGCCCAAGACAGTTCTTCCACTGTGGCCTAGGGAAGCTAAAAGATTGGACACCCTTCATGGCGCATTGATACTAAATCATGAACCTGTTTTATTGCTGGGAGAATGAGACTCAGTGGGATGAATTCACTTGTTCAGGGTCCCAGAGCTGTGAGTTGTTTCAACTCCTAAGACAGACTCTGTCATTCCTCAGTTTCCCTTCCATGCCCCATCCCTGGGAAGGGGCCCCAGGAGAGGAGGGGGTGTCCTGGCCACCGCTGTGGGCTCTGGGCAATGCAGTGAGCTGGCTGAGCCTGCCTTCCAATCTGGACTTGCTATTCCCTGGCTGGGTGACCTTGGGCAAGTTTCTCAACTTCTCTGTGCCCCAGTTTCCTCAAACTGGGAACAAGAACAATCGCCAAAGGGCTGCAGAGGATTCCATGAGCTTCTGTGGGTCAAGAACTCTGAGGGCTCGGCTTGGCCAGGGCAGGTTTGTGGGAGGCTCAGAGATGGTTTTCAGATTATTGTGTGTCTCACATGCAATGAAGGGGCAGGGGCCCTCCTTTGCCCCCACTCCACCTGGGTTTCTAGGGGAAGTGGGAGAGGCAATGACCAGCCCAGGCCTCAGGGACAGTTGGCAGATGACTAAGGAGGGATTTTCCAGTCCATGAATCAGAGCCTACCCATCCACACTTGGCCCAAACCCATCCGTCCAGGCCGACTTCCTAACTCCAGAGAGGCTGGGCAGGAAAGAACACCCCCTGAAGCTGGACAGAGGATAGAGCCCGAGTGTGCTTCCTGTTCAAGTCTGGGCCATGTCTCCAACTCCTTGGGGGCCCACACTGAAGCCGAAAAAGGGGACTTAAAGGGCCCCAACTCTGGGACATCCTGGCAGTGCCCCCAGAAGCCACAGAAGAGAGGTTCTAGGTGCACCTGTCCAGGGACCACGACCCAGGCTCCGCCCCTGCTGTTTTCCTCTGGGAAGGGATAGGATAGGTCGGGGGATGAGTGGGGGAGAAGGAGGGACCCTGGCATTTGAGTAATCCCTGCTGCAAGTCAGGAGAAGCTGGGCAGCCCCGAGAGAGGAATCTGGAGGAGAGGGGTCCCCAAGGAACAGGTGGAATCTGGAGGCTTGAGGGCAGGAATGAATGGGGAAAAAAGGGGTGTCTTGAGCTGGAATCTGGAGAGATGGGGGAGTTATTTACTTGGGGTGTAAAGTAGGGATCTGAAGAGCAGGAATGGGGTAGTGTGAGTCTCTAGAGGCTACGATGGAGGGAGACAGGGTGTCCCCAAGCGGGGGGCTGAAAAGAGGATTGAAGACTGAATGGGGTGCCCTGATTGGCGAATAAAGATGCAGTAGGAAAAGAGGGGTACCGTTGGGGGATAAGGTGGGACAAGAGGGGTGCCCAGGGTTGTAGGCGGACCATGGGGGCCAGATCTCAGAGATTTGGGGTTGGTAGGAGAAGAAGGAAGTGTCCTGATCTGGGATCTGGGGCGCTGAGGGGCAGAGATGGCAGAGAAAGGATGGGGGTGGGTTACTGCGTTCGAAGGACAGAAACAGGAGGATGAGGGAGTGTTTCCAGGCAGGGTTAAGGGTCCTGGGGGTGGAATCTCAGGGGGTGTCTCTGATTGGGGTAGCTCTGGAGTCTGGGGATTGGGGAGGAGGAGAAGACAGGTGGGGAAGGTGCTGGGGGTGAGTCCCTGCCCCCGCCCCCTTCCCCCGCGGTCACCTGCTCGAAGGCCCAGCTCTCGGCTACCCGCTTGGCGCTGAGGTCCAGCAGCGCCTCGGGCCGGCCCCGGCCACGCGCGGCCCCGGCCCCGGCATCGCGCTCCTCGGGTCCCGCGGGGCAGCCCCGGCTCCGCTTGGCCGCGGGGGGTTCCATCCGGCCCGGCCGGGGCCAGGGCCGGGGCGGGGCCTCTTTGGGGGGCTCGGTCCGATGCCCGCTCCGCTTCGCCGGCTCCTACGCCCCCTGCCCGCCTTCCCGTCTGTCCTCTGCGCTCGGCCGCCCCGGGGCCCCTGCCGCACCCACCCCGACCCGCGCCGGGCCGGCCGGGTGATGCGGCCCCTTTAAGACTCTTCACAACAATGAAGCTGCTTCGGCCGCCGCTTTAGCTCGGCCGTCGTCCCGCCCCCGCCGCCGGTCCCCATTGGCCCCTCCTCGGCCTCCTCGGCCCTCCCCCACCATTGGCTGCGCTGCCAGACCCGTGTCCAAGCCTCGCTGCTCACTCGATGGCTGCGATGCCAGTCTTTTCTTGTTTACCCAACCACAGCGCACAGCGAGGGGCGCTGTCAATCACGGGGCGCCAGAGGCCAATCAGAGCGGGAGGACCCCCGCGGCCCAAGCCTTATGCGGAGTTTCGGGGCGGGCCCAGGGTTCATTCACAACATTCCTCCCCCGCCTCCCTTGGGCTGGACTGCGCGCCCCGGGCTTCTGGGGCTGCGCCCACACACGGCTTTGTTTACTGAGGGTCGCTTCCGGGCGCCGCGAGGGGACAATCAACATAGCCTGGCCGGTGAGCGAGACGGAGCAGCGGGTTCCCTTGGCAGTGGCTCAGTCCCTCGTCCCTCCCAGCTGTGCGACCCGAGAAACTCACTCAACCTCTCTGGGCACCGGGTCAAGTTTTGGTTCTTGTAGGGGCGGAGGGGTCGCAGGCTCACTGAGGGAGCTCATGCGTGCCGTGGACCCCCGCTCCAGAAACAGAGCTCGGTTAGGGGGTTCATAGGTCGTCCCTTGAGCCTCAAAACTAGTACCCGGCCCCTCCTTTCCTTGCCCTAGATACTACCTTGGGTCATATGAAATTGCTAATTTTTTTACCATTTTTGGCCCGTTAAAATGGCAATTCCATGAGGTTCAGCCTAACACTTATCAGACCCCAGCACCTCTGAGCATTTTTTCTGACTCAGCTTGTGTAGGCCACAGTCTCTGGCCTGGAAGCCGGCCATGGCTTCCATCACCCGTTCCTGTCCCGGCTCCTTGCCAATGTCCTCAGAGAACCCTGCATTTTCCCTTCCTCATACTTCTCACCATTACCATTTATTTATCTGTTTCGGCGGTTTTTTTTTTTTTTTTTTTTTTGAGACGGAGTTTCACTCTTGTGGCCCAGGCTGGGGTGCGGTGGTGGGATCTCGGCTCACTGCAACCTGCGCCTCCCGGGGTCAAGTGATTCTCCTGCCTCAGCCTCCCGAAGAGCTGAAATTACAGGCGCCCACCACCATGCCTGGCTAATTTTTGTATTTTTGGTAGAGACGGAGTTTTGCCGTGTTGACCAGGCTGGTCTCGAACTCCTGACCTCAAGTGATCCACCTTTGGTAGTAGCTTAATTTCAATCTCTCCCTCTCCACTGTGAGCCTCAGGAGGCAGGAGTTTGTCCCATCTGTGCTTTACTGTACCGACAGCACCTGGAAGGTAGGCGCTTAACCTAGAACTTGTTGAATGTACCAACCAACTCATGCTTTGCCTCCATTCAGTTAAATGATAGGCACAGCAGAAAAAAAAAAACAGTGATTATCCACCCATCCATATGGAAGCCCTAGCTTTTTCTTGGAGAAACTTCGAGTCTCACAGCTGCACCCTCTGGCCAGTCTTCACCCACTCTTCCTGCCACCCCCTCAATTAATTAAACTCCCCTGCAGACCTGCACTGTCCAGTATGGTCACCAATGGCCACAAGTGGTCTCTGAGCCCTTGAAATGGGACTGGCTGAAATTAGGTTGTGCTGGAAAGGTAAAATACAGAGTGGATTTTGGAGACATAGCAGGAAGGGAACAAGGAAAAATATTTCTTTTTTTGTTTGTTTTTTGAGATGGAGTGATCTCGGCTCACTGCAACCTCTGCCTCCCAGGTTCAAGTGATTATCCTGCCTCAGCCTCCCAAGTAGCTGGGACTACAGGCACCCACCGCCACGCCCGACTAACTTTTGCATTTTTAGTAGAGATGGGGTTCCACCATATTAGCCAGACTGGTCTCGAACTCCTGACCTTATGATCCGCCTGCCTTGGCCTCCCAAAGTGCTGGGATTCCAGGCGTGAGCCACCACGCCCGGCCTAAAATATTTCATTAAGAATGTTTTCCATCCTGGATAACACAGTGAAACCCCATCTCTACTAAAAATACAAAAAATTAGCCGGGCGTGGTGGTAGGCTCCTGTAATCCCAGCTACTCAGGAGGCTGAGGCAGGAGAATGGTGGGAACCCGGGAGGCAGAGGTTGCAGTGAGCCAAGATCGCGCCACTGCACTCCAGCCTGGGGGACAGAGTGAGACTCCAAAAAAAAAAAAAAAAGAATGTTTTGGCCAGGCGCGGTGGTTTCACGCCTGGAATCCCAGCACTTTGGGATGGTGATGTGGGAGGATCACTTGAGCCCAGGAGTTTGAGATCAGCCTGGGCAACATGGCGAAAACCCATCTCTATTAAAAAATAAGAAAATTAGCTGGGTGTGGTGGCACAAGCCAGTAGTCCCAGCTACTCTGGAGGCTGAGACAGGAGGATCTCTCGAGCCCAGAAGGTCCAGGCTACAGTGAGATATGACTGTATCACTGTGCTCCAGCCCGAGTGAGAGAGTGTGACCGTCTCAGGAAAAAACAAACAAAAAAAACAGAAAATGAGGCGGGGCAAGGTGTCTCACGCCTGTAATCCCAGCACTTTTGAAGGCTGAGGCAGGCGGATCACCTGAGGTCTGGAGTTCAAGACCAGCCTGGCCAACATAGTGAAACCCCATCTCTACTAAAAATACAAAAATTAGGGCCGGGCACGGTGGCTCACACCTGTAATCCCAGCACTTTGGGAGGCCAAGGCCGGCGGATCATGAGGTCAGGAGATCCAGACCATCCTGGTTAACACGGTGAAACCCCGTCTTTATTAAAAATACAAAAAAATTAGCTGGGCGTGGGGGCAGGCACCTGTAGTCCCAGCTACTCGGGAGGCTGAGGCAGGAGAATGGCGTGAACCTGGGAGGCAGAGCTTGCAGTGAGCTGAGATCACGCCACTGCACTCCAGCCTGGGCAATAGAGCAAGACTCCGTCTCAAAAACAAAACAAAAAAACAAAAATTAGCTGGGCGTGGTGGCAGGCGCCTGTAATCCCAGCTGCTTGGGAGGCTGAGGCAGGAGAATCACTTGAACCCAGGGGGCGGGGTTTGCAGTGAGCCAAGATTGCACCACGGCACTCCAGCCCGGGCAACAAAGTGAGACTCTGTCTCAAAAAAAAAAAAAAAAAAAAAAAGACAGAACAAAAGAAAACAAATGTTTAGTGTAGTTAACATGTTGAAATTATATTTTAGATAAATTTGGTTTAATAAAATACATTATTAAAATTGATTTCATATGTTTTCTTTTACATGGTTTCAGGACATTTAAATTACGTATGTAGGCTGGGTACAGTGGCTCAGGGCTGTAATCCCAGCACTTTGGAAGGCCGAGGCTGGCAGATCATCTGAGGTCAGGAGTTTAAGACCAGCTTGGCCAACATGGTGAAACCTGTCTCTACTAAAAATACAAAAAATTAGCCAGGCATGGTGGTGCATGCCTGTAATCCCAGCTACGTGGGAGGCTGAGGGAGGAGAATCACTTGAACCTGGGAGGCAGAGGTTGCGGTGAGCCAAGATCGTGCCACTGTACTCCAGCCTGGGTGAAAGAGTGAGACACCATCTCAAAAAAAAAAAAAAAATATATATATATATATAGATATATAAAATAAAGTAAAATAAAATAAAATAACATATGTGGCAGGGCACAGTGGTTGGTGCCTGTAACCCCAGCACTTTGAGAGGCTGAGCGGAGAGCAGTACTTGAGCCCAGGAGTTTGTGACCGGGCTAGGCAACACAGTGAGATGCTATCTCAAAAATAAATAAGTAAGTAAATAAATAAATAAATAAAAGTATATATGTGTCTCGAGTTGTATTTCTTTTTTCCTTTTTTTTTTTTTTTGAGACAGTCTCATTCTGTCACCAGGCTAGAGTGTAGTGGCATGATCTCGGCTCACTGCAACCTCACTTGAACCCTGCGTTCAAGCAAGTCTCCTGCCTCAGCCTCCCAAGTAGCTGGGACTATAGGTGTGCGCCACCACACTGGGCTAATTTTTGCATTTTTAATAGAGATGGGGTTTTACCATGTTGGCCAGGCTGGTCTCGAACTCCTGACCTCAAGTGATCCACCTGCCTTGGCCTCCCAAAGTCCTGGGATTACAGGCGTGAGCCACCATCCCTGGTTATTTATTTATTTATTTTTTTTTTTTTGAGACAGAGTTTCGCTTTTATTGCCCAAGCTGGAGTGCAATGGTGCAATCTCGGCTCACCGCAGCCCCCACCTCCTGGGTTCAAGCGATTCTCCTGCCTCGCCTCCCAAGTAGCTGGGATTGCAGGCACCCGCCACCATGCCCTTCTAATTTTTGTATTTTTAGTAGAGATGGGGTTTCTCCATGTTGGTCAGGCTGGTCTCACACTCCCAACCTCAGGTGATTTGCCTCCTTCTGCCTCTCAAAGTGTGAGGATTACAGGTGTGAGCCAGCATGCCTGGCCAATTTTTTTGAAATTTAATAGAGAGGAAGTCTTGTTATGTTGCCCATGGTCTTGAATTCCTGAGCTCAAGCAATCCTTCCGCCTCGGCCTCCCAAATTGCTGGGATTACAGGTGTGAGCCACCACATCCGGCTTGAGTTATATTTCTGTTAGACAGTGCCCGTCGTGAGAAGCCACAGCCTGCCACAGTGATAGCAACAGAAATAGCAATAATAATAATGTGCTGAGTGCTCATGCAATGCCCGTAGCTATGGAGATAAACGCTGAAGTGTAAGCCGTCAAACAGTGTTGCAAAGTGGGGACTGTCACTTCCGTTTCTTAGAGGAGGAAACTGAGGCTTGGAGAGGCTGAGCCACTTGCTTGAGGTCACCCAGCAGTAGGAGCTGGACTAGTGGAAGTCAAATGGGGGCTGCTTTGGAGCCCTAGACTTACTGGGGTATCTCCTTGCAAGGATTTAGACCTATGGGGAAGGAGTAACTGGGGTCAGAGGAGACACAGGGAGGAGTTCAAGCAAAGGATGGCCGGGTGCAGTGGCTCACACCTGTAATCCCAGAATTTGGGGAAGCTGAAGCGGGAAGATTGCTGGAGTCCAGGAATTCAAGACCAGGCTGGGCAATATAGCAAGACCCCCCCCATTTCTAAAAATTTATTTGATGTTTATTTATTTATTTATTTTTTAATTTTTGAGATGGAGTCTTGCTGTGTAGCCCAGGCTGGAGTACAGTGGTGCAATCTCGGCTCACTGCAACCTCCGCCTCCCGGGTTTAAGCTATTCTTCTGCCTCAGCCTCCCGAGTAGCTGGGGTTACAGGCGTGTGCCACTACACCGGGCTAATTCTTTTGTATTTTTAGTAGAGACGGGGTTTCACCGTGTTAGCCAGGCTGGTCTCGAACTCCTGACGTTGTGATCCACCCACCTAGGCCTCCCAAAGTGCTGGGATTACAGGCATGAGCCACTGCACCAGGCCTATTTATTTATTTATTTATTTATTTATTTTGAAATGGAGTCTTGCTCTGTTGCCCAGGCTGGAGTGCAGTGGTGAGATCTCAGGTCACTGCAAGCTCCACATCCCGGGGTCAAGCAATTCTCCTGTTTCAGCCTCCTGAGTAACTGGGACTATAGGCGAGCGCCACTACACCCAGCTAATTTTTGTATTTTTACTAGAGATGGGGTTTCACCATGTTGGCCAGGCTGGTCTCAAACTCCTGACCTCAGGTGATCTGCCTGCCTCGGCCTCCCAAAGTGCTGGGATTACGGGTGTGAGCCACTGTGCCTGGCCTAAATTTTTTTTTTTTTTTTTAATTAACCGGGTGTGGTGGTGCGCATCTGTAGTCCTAGCTACTCAGGAAGCTGTGGTGGGAGGATTGCTTGAGTCTAGAAGGTTGAGGCTGCAGTAAGCCATGATTGCGCCACTGCACTCCAGTCTGGGCGACATAGCCAGACCCTGTCTCAAGAAAAAACAAAGCAAAACAGAACAAAAATGAAAAGCATGTCTTTCTGGTGCTCCCCTTGCAAACAGAACCTCGGGGCTGGCTTTTCCCAGCAGCCCTCTTCAGCATCTGATTCGTGGCTATGTCAGCTAAGTCTAGCTTTGAAAGGGCTCCAATGTACGTCCTGTAATGCTAAATCAGAGAAGTCACTCTAGGCCAGTGGGTAGACTTTAGTAGGAACAGAGAATGGGGTATCAGAGGGTGAGAATGTCTTATTTAATTCTCTAACAATAGATACTAACATATATATATATATAGAGAGAGAGAGAGACAGAGACAGAGTCTCGCTCTGTTGCTCAGGCTGGAGTGCAGTGGAGCTATCTCAGCTCACTACAGCCTCCGCCTTCCGGGTTCAAGCTATTCTCCTGCCTCAGCCTCCTGAGTAGCTGGGATCACAGGCCACACCCGGCTAATTTTTGTATTTTTAGTAGAGACGGGTTTCACCATGTTGGCCAGGCTGGTCTCGAACTCCTCACATCAGGTCATCCACCCCCCCTCCCCCAGCCCCCACCTCCCAAAGTTCTGGGATTACAGGTGTGAGCCACGGCACCCGGCCTCTAATATTTAACATCAAGCCCATCTCTCAGGTGAGAAGACTAAGGCATGGAACAGTCATGTGGCTTGTTCAAGGTCCACAGCTGGAAAGGGTAGGGTCTGCACAGAATTTGGAAAACAAGAATATTCTGCTCACCTCCTCTGATTTAACAAGCGAGGGAAATGAGGTCCAGAGGGGTTGGAAAGCTGCCTAAGGCCACCCAGTGGTCCTGCCTGGGACAATGTGGGAGGTTGGGGCTGTCCTCAGGATGAAATCTCCAGGCTTATTGCCTGCCTCCGCTTCCTAGCAATTTTTAGGGCGGGAAAGCTGGGCAAGGTGGTGCGTTCCTGTAGCTCCATCTACGTGGGTGTCTTTTTTTTTCTTTTTTCTTTTTTTTTGAGACGGAGTCTCGCTCTGTCGCCCAGGCTGGAGTGCAGTGACGCGATCTTGGCTCACTGCAAGCTCCGCCTCCCGGGTTCACGCCATTCTGCCTCAGCCTCCCAAGTCGCTGGAACTACAGGCGCCCGCCATGACGTCCGGCTAATTTTTTGTATTTTTAGTAGAGGCGGGTTTTCACCGTGTTAGCCAGGATGATCTGGATCTCCCACCTCGTGATCCGCCCATCTCTGCCTCCCAAAGTGCTGGGATTACAGGTGTGAGCCACCGCGCCCGGCCTTCATTTTGGTTTTGTTTTGTTTTGAGACGGGGTCTCGCTCTGTTGCGTGGGTTGAAGTGCAATGGCGTGATCACGACTCGCTGCAGCTTCAACCTCCCAGGCTCGAGCAGTCCACCCGCCTCAGCCTCGTGAGTAGCTGAGACTACAGGCGTGTAGGACTATGCCTGGCTAATTTTTTAAAACAATTTTTTTAGAAGAGATGGGGTCTCACTATGTTGGCCAGGCTGATCTTGAGCTCCTGGGCTCAAGCGATCGATCCTTCCACCTTGGCTTCCCAAAGTGCTGAGATTACAGGTGTGAAGGGCTGTGCCCAGCCAGTCCCATATACTTGAAAGGCAGAGGAGGTAGGATCGCTTATGCCTCGGAGTTCAAGACCAGCCTGGACAATACAGCAAGACTCTTGTCTCAAAAAAAAAAAAAAAAAGGAAAAAAAGGAGTTTGATGGGGGTAGTTCCAACCACCTGCGTCCTTCCTTCTCAGTAAAGCCAGCAAGCTTGGGCTTTAGGGAAATGGAAGCCACATTGATCCTGCCTGCGCCCAGCATGAGCTCACTGTCTAGGCATGTACAGCTCCTGACCCCAAACCACGTGTGCTCTCAACCCGTGGAAGATGGGGCTACCCTGGGGGCTCAGATGAAGGCGGAGACAAGGACCCCCAGCTCTGTGGATGTCTCCACCCCAGCTTTCTGAGGGTCCCTCCCTTCTGCCAGCCCCCTGCAGCACCCCCAGCCACCGCTGACTCAGGCAGGAAACCAGCTGGGTAGGCTTCGCTTGCTTCCTGGTCGCGACGACGCAGCCCCTCCGGCATGCCCAGCTGGCAAGATTTCCTTCTTGCATTTCTTTTCTTTCTTTTTGAAACAGAAGTTCATGGGCAAAGTGTCAGGGTCCTGCCAGGAGAAGTGGGTGTGCCAGGTCGAGGTGGGGGAAGGTGGAAGCAGGAGAGAAAGGCTTAGGCAAGAATAACTGTGTTCTTTTTTTTTTTTTTTTTTTTTGGGGGGGGGGGGTGGAGTTTCGTTCTTGTTGCCCAGGCCAGGCTGGAGTGCAATGGCACGATGTTGGCTCACCAAAACCTCCACCTCCTGGGTTCAAGTGATTCTCCTGCCTCAGCTTCCTGGGATTGGGATTACAGGCATGCGCCAACACGCCAGGCTTATTTTGTATTTTTAGTAGAGGCAGGGTTTCTCCATGTTGGTCAGGCAGGTCTCAAACTCCTGACCTCAGGTGTTCCGCCCGCCTCAGCCTCCCAAAGTGTGTTTTTTTTTTTTTTTTGAGATGGAGTCTCGCTTGCTCTGTTGCCCAGGCTGGAGTGCAGTGGCGCAATCTCGACTCACTGCAACCTCTGCCTCCCGGGTTCAAGTGATTCTCCTGCCTCAACCTCCTGAGTAGCTGGGACTACATGCGCCCGCCGCCACGCCCACCTAATTTTTGTATTTTTAGTAGAGATGGGGTTTCACCATATTGGCCAAGCTGGTCTTGAACTCCTGACCTCAGGTGATCCACCTGCCTCGGCCTCCCAAAGTGCTGGGATTACAGGCGGGAGCCACAGCGCCCGGCCAATAACTGTCTTGAAAAGCCACATTTAATGACCCCTCTGTCCCTGGGAGAGGGGAGCTAGGGAGGGACAGAGAGGACGGCGGATGGCAGGACTTGGGTTCCCACTGCTCTGCCCCCAGCACACAAGCGCAGCTCCTAGTCACATTGGTATGTCCCGCTGGGCGTGGTGGCTCACGCCTGTAATCCTAGGACTTTGGGAAGCCGAGGCAGGCGGATCACGAGGTCAGGAGTTGAGACCATCCTGGCTAACACGGTGAAACCCCATCTCTACTACAAAATACAAAAAATTAGCCAGGCATGGTGGCGGACGCCTGTGGTCTCAGCTACGCAGAAGGCTGGGGCAGGAGAATGGCTTGAACCCAGGAGGCGGAGCTTGCAGTGAGTGGAGATCGCACCACTGCCCTCCAGGCTGGGAGACAGAGCAAGACTCTGTCTCAAAAAAAAAAAAAAAAAAAAAAATTGGTATGTCCCTTATCCTTAGGCTCCTGAGTTCACACTGAGGGGGAGTGGGGATCCCAATTTAACAGACAGAGAAACTGCGGCTCAGAAAGGTTTTAATTTTTTTTTTTTTTTTGAGACAGTCTCACTCAGTTGCCCAGGCTGGGGTGGGGTGCAGTGACATGATCTTGGCTCACTACAACCTTCGCCTCCCAGGTTCAAGCGATTCTCCTGCCTTAGCCTCCCGAGTAGCTGGGACTACAGGTGCGTACCACCACACCCGGCTAATTTTTGTACTTTTGGTAAAGACGAGGTTTCTTCATGTTGGCCAGGCTGGTGTTGAACTCCTGACCTCAAGTGATCTGCCGGCTTCAGCCTCCCAAAGTGCTGAGATTACAAGCATGAGCCACGGCCCCAGGCTGAGACTCAGAAAGGTGAAGGGACTTGAAGGTCACACAGTCAAAAAGTGGCAGAACCTGGCAAAGAACTCAAGGTGTGGGTTCTTCCGGAGTCTGGGGCTCCTGGCTCCAGCAATAATGAGGGCTTGGGGGAGTGCAGGAGGGGAAAGTCACCCAGGAAAGTGAAGGGGAAAATGAAGCTGTTTGGGGAGGCCTGAGGGGAGAGGTGAAGGGGGAATGGGTGAGTGGACATTCCAGACCCCATACCTGCAGTGCCTGAAAGCCCTTCCTTGCCCCTGGGGTCCTCCTGGAAGGGGCTGGCGTCAGAGGCACAAAGGGAGCCAGATTGCAGGATTCCTGGGCTGGTCGAGACGCCACCAGCCTGCGGGTGAATTTAGCCCCGGTTAGAGGCGCCTCCTGGTGTCCAACTCCAGTGCCAGATGGCACCCAGAGCCCACCCCGTCCTGGCCCTTGCCTTTCTGATTCCAGATAGAAAGACTGGAAGCTAATTTTTTGAAGATGGCGAACTCACCACTCCCTTAACATATAAAGATGAATGGGTGCTAAAATGTTTCTTTCTTCCTGTTCACCAGGTCAGAAATTTTTTTTGTTTCTTCTTTTTTGTGTTTTTTTGTTTCTTCTTTTTTTCTTTTTTTTTTGAGACAGAGCTTGCTCTGTTGCCCAGGCTGGAGTGCAATGGCGCAATCTCGGCTCACTGCAACTTTTGTTTCCCGGGTTCAAGCGATTCTTCTGCCTCAGCCTCGTGAGTAGCTGGGACTATAGGTGCCTGCCACCACGCCCAGCTAATTTATTTATTTTTAGTAGAGGCGGGGTTTCACCATGTTGGCCAGGTTGGTCTTGAACTCCTGACCTCAGGTGATCTGCCTGCCTTGGCCTCCCAAAGTGCTGGGATTACATGTGTGAGCCACCACAGCTAGTCTTGTTTTTCTCTTAATTTCACTGATGTGGGAAACAGGCAGATGTTATGTTCAAGACAGTCTGAAAAAGACACTTTTGTTTTTGAGATGGGGCCTTGCTGCATCGCCCAAGCTGGAGTGCAGTGGTGCGATCTCGGCTCACTGTAGCCCCAACCTCCCGTGCTCAAGTGACCCTCCCAGTTCAGTCTCCGGAGTAGCTGGGACTCCAGGCATGCCCCACCACACCCAGCTAATTTTCAAAAATGTTTTGCAGAGATAGGGTCTTGCTATGTTGCCCAGGCTGGTCTTGAACTCCTGGCCTCAAGCGATCCGCCCACCTCGGCCTCCCAAAGTGCTGGGATTAGGCCGGGCGCAGTGGCTCACGCCTGTAATCCCACACTTTGGGAAGCCAAGGTAGGCGGATCACTTGAGGTCAGGAGTTCGAGACCAGCCTGGGCAACATGGTGAATGCCCAACTCTACTAAAAATACAAAAATTAGGCGGGTGTGGTGGCACGCGCCTGTAGTCCTAGCTACTTGGGAGGCTGGGGCAGGAAAATCTCTTGAACACGGGAGGCGGAGGTTGCGCTGAGCTGTGATCATGCCATTGCACTCCAGCCTGGGTGACAGAGGGAGACTATCTAAAAAACAACAGCATCATCAACAAAAACCACACACAAACACACACAAAGTGCTGGGATTGCAGGTGTGAGCCAGGGTGCCTGACCTTGAAAAAGACACTTTAGAAATCAAGCTATTGAAGCAAAGGTGTGAGTGTAGGCAAATTGGGTTTTCCACAGGGGAATAAGGGTTGTCAACTGAACCTCTAGGCTGGACAGGATATGACATTTGCATGTCTGTAGATAAGAACTATATTGTATTGCTATCAGTTCTCACAACTTACAGAGTTGTAAAATAGTTCAAAGACAATGATATGAATCAGGTACTCGGAAGGGCGTATTGTTTATAGCTAACAGGCTGAATGAACCATTGAATAATCATAACTCATTCACTGAAACAAAATGTTTTAGAAGGAACCGTTCCTTCATTCAATAAACACCTGCTCATCGAGTACCTATTGTGAGCTGTTTTAGGTGCTTGAGACACAGCCCCGAAGTGAGTTGGGATCCTTGAGAAGCAAAGTAGAAACAGAGGAAAGTCACAGAAAGTGACCCTGGCTAAGAAGACAATCAAACAGGTCACTTCTGGGGGCAGGGGACAAAGAAAGCTTCTCTGAGGTGATGTCTCAGGGGAAGGAACTGTGGGCGCAAAGGCAGGGAGGACTGTGGCCTGGATGGGAAGGGGATACAAACTTGGTGTTGTCCCTTTTTTCTGTTGTCACTGGAATGTCAGGTTTGTTTGTTTTGTTTTGTTTTTTGAGACAGAGTCTCGCTCTGCCACCCAGGTGGAGTGCAGTAGCATGATCTCAGCTCACTGCAACCTCTGCCTCCTGGGTTCAAGCGATTCTCCTGCCTCAGCCTCTTGAGTAGCTGGGATTATAGGCGTGTGCCACGATGCCGGCCAATTTTTGTATTTTTAGTAGAGACAGGGTTTCACCATGTTGGCCAGGCTGGTCTTGAAGTCCTGACCTCAAGTGATCCGCCTTCCTCAGCCTCCCAAAGTGCTGGGATTACAGGCATGAACCATCATGGCCAACCTGAATGCTAGTTCTTAGTTCTGCCTAGAAGAGAGGTTGGCATGAAGTAGTCACAATAGCTGGGTGTGGTGGCTCATGTCTATAATCCCAGCAGTTTGGGAGGCTGAAGTGGGAGGATGGCTTGAGGCCAAAATCGGTCTGGGCAACATAGGGAGACTCTGTCTCTACGGAAAATAAAAAAATTAGCTGGGCGTGGTGGTGTATGCCTGTGGTTCCAACTACTAGGGAGGCTGAGGTGGGAGGATCACTTGAGTCTAGAAGTTTGAGTTTGCAGTGACTTATGATCGGACCACTGCAGTCGCGACACAACAAGACGCTGTCTCTAAAAAAATATAAAAGTAACCACAATAAGTACTAAACGAGGAGAACTTGGTTTCTCAAGTTACCCGTCTGTCCCTCTTCTAAGTTATACTTTCTTTCCTTTCCTTATTGTTTTAAAGCTTTTTAAACTTTCATTCCTGCTCTGAAAAAAAAAAATCCTGAATGAGCCAAGTGGCCCTACCTGAAAGGCCTTAAGTCAGCTGGGTGGCTCATGCCTGTAATCCCAGCACTTTGGGAGGCCAAGGCAGGAAGATGGCTTGAGGTAGAAGTGTTTGAGACCAGCCTGGACAACATAGTGGGACCCCATCTCCCAAAACAAAAAACAAACAAAAAAAAACAGTCCAGGCGCAGTGGCTCACATCTGTAATCCCAGCACTTTGGGAGGCCGAGGTGGGTGGATCACCAGGGGTCAGGAGTTGGAGACCAGCCTGGCCAACACGGTGAAACCCCATCTCTACTAAAAAAAAATTAGCCGGGTGTGGTGGTGGGTGCCTATAGCCCCAGCTACTCGGGATGCTGAGGCAGGAGAATCACTTGAACCTGGGAGGCGGAGGTTGTAGTGAGCCGAGATCACGCCACTGCACTCCAGCCTGGGTGACAGAGGGAGACTCCATCTCCAAAAAAAAAAAAACAAACAAACAAAAAAACAAAACCAAGGAAAGAAGTCAATTACTGCCTGAGGTGGGCAGACAGCCAGAGAAACCAGGTTCCCTAGGTGGGGCCCAAGGATGTGTGCCCTGGGAGCTGGAACAGCCAATCCCCGGCCCTGAACAGAGGCTGGGGATTGGCTGTGAAAGGGAAGCCCAGAAAGGAAAGAGCTACCCTTATCCCTCAGTCTGGGATCTGGGCCTCATTCATACTCCAGCCCCTCCCTCCCCCTTCAGAAACAACGAGGGCGGGGCCTTCCTGGCAGCTTGGGAAACGCCAGACTACTCAATCTTTCCATCTCATGCGGCTTCCACTGCCCCAATTCTTGATTTTTCAAGATGCTAAGTTAAGACTTTTTAATGAAATTTCTCTCTGCATGTTTGGGCGGGGCGGGGTGGTGGTGGTAAAATTCACCATTTTATTTTAATTATTTTTTGAGACCATGTCTCACTCTGTCACCCAGGCTGACATGCAGTGGCACCATCTTGGCTCACTGCAACCTCCACCTCCCAGGTTCAAGTGATTCTCCTGCCTTAGCCTCCCAAGTGGCTGGGATTACAGGCACTCACCACCATGCCCGGCTAATTTTTGTATTTTTAGTAGAATTGGGGTTTTGCCATATTGGCCATGCTGGTCTCGAACTCCTGGCCTCAAGTGATCCACCGGCCTTGGCCCCCCAAAGTGCTGGGATTACAGGTGTGAGCCACCACGCCCGGCCTAATGCACCATTTTAACGTGTACAGTTCAGTATAATCACAATGTTGTACAATCACTTCTGACTCCAGGACATTTTCATCCCCCTTGAAAAGAAACCCCATTCCCGCTCCCTCAGCCCCTGGCAACCACTCATCTGCTTTCTGCCCCCATGGATTTGCCTGTTTGGGACATTTCACATAAGTGGGATGATTCAAGATGTAGCCTTTTGTGGCTGGGCACGGTGGCTCACGCTTGTAATCCCAGCACTTTGGGAGGCCGAGGCGGGCGGATCACGAGGTCAGGAGATTGAGACCACGGTGAAACCCCGTCTTTACTAAAAATACAAAAAAATTAGCCGGGCGTGGTGGCGGGCGCCTGTAGTCCCAGCTACTCGGAGAGACTAAGGCAGGAGAATGGCGTGAACCCGGGAGGCGGAGTTTGCAGTGAGCCGAGATCGCGCCACTGCACTCCAGCCTGGGTGACAGAGCGAGACAATGTCTCAAAAAAAAAAAAAAAAAAAAAAAAAAAAGATGTAGCCTTTTGTGTCTCGCTTTGTTCACTTATTTTCAGGCTCATTCTTGTAGTTTCCTGGATCAGTGCTTCATTCCTTTTTAAGAGTCAGGGTCTGGCTTTGTCACCCAGGCTGGAGTGCAGTGGTGAGATCATAGCTCACTGCTGCCTTCAACTCCCAGGCTCAAGTGATCCTCCTGCCTCAGCCTCCTAAGTAGTTGGGATGACAGGCATGAGCCACTGCACTTGGCCTTCCTCCCTAAGGGTGAATATTCTATTGAAGGATAGGCCTCAGTTTATCCCTTCATCCGTAGATGGACTTGTGGGCTGTGTACACTTTTTTTTTCTTTTTTTTTTTTTGAGATGGAGTCTCACTCTGTTGCCCAGGCTCGAGTGCAATGGCACGATCTCCACTCACTGCAACCTCGGTCTCCTGGGTTCAAGTGATTCTCCTGCATCAGCTTCCTGAGTAGCTGTTATTACAGGCGTGTACCACCACGTCCAGCTAATTTTTGTATTTTTTTTTTTTTTGAGACGGAGTCTCGCTGTGTTGCCCAGGCTGGAGTACAGTGGCGCGATCACGGCTCACTGCAAGCTCTGCCTCCCGGGTTCATGCCATTCTCCTGCCTCAGCCTCCCGAGTAGCTGAGACTACAGGCGCCCGTCACCGTGCCCTGCTAATTTTTTGTATTTTTAGTAGAGACGGGGTTTCACCGTGTTAGCCAGGATGGTTTCGATCTCCTGATCTCGTGATCCATCTGCCTCGGCCTCCCAAAGTGCTGGGATTATAGGCGTGAGCCACTGTGCCTGGCCTAATTTTTCTACTTTTTTTTTTTTTGAGACGTAGTTTCCCTTTTATTGCCCAGGCTGGAGAGCAATGGCGTGATCTCAGCTCACTGCAACCTCCACCTCCCGGGTTCAAGTGATTCTCCTGCCTCAGCCTCCCAAGTAGCTGGGATTACAGGCATGTGCCACCATACCCGGCTAATTTTGTATTTTTAGTAGAGACGGGGTTTCACCATGTTGGTCAGGCTGGTCTTGAACTGCCAACCTCAGGTGATCTGCCTGCCTTGGCCTCCCAGAGTGCTGGAATTACAGGCGTGAGCCACCATGCCCAGCCAATTTTTCTATTTTTAATAGAGATGGGGTTTCACCCTGTTGGTCAGGCAGGTCTTGAACTCCTGACCTCATGATGATCTGCCTGCCTCAGCCTCTCAAAGTGCTGGGATTACAGGTGTGAGCCACTGCACCTGGCCTGTGTCCACCTTTTAGCTATTGTGAGCAGTGCTGCTATTTACATGCAAATCTGTGAGTGAACATCTGTCTTCCATTCTTCTGGGAATATACCTAGGAGCAGAATTGCTGGGTCATACGCTAACTCTACAATGAACTTACTGAAGAACCACTGAACTGTTTTTCCCCTCTATACAGCCTGTAATCCCAGCATTTTGGGAGGCTGGGGTGGGTGGATCATTTGAGGTCAGGAGTTTGAGACCAGCCTGGTCAACATGGTGAAACCCCATGTCTACTAAAAATACAAAAATTAGCTGGGCATGGTGGCACATGCCTATAATCCCAGCTACTTGGGAGGCTGAGGTGTGAGGATCGCTGGAGCCTGGGAGGCAGAGGTAGCAGTGAGCCAAGATCATGTCACTGCACTCCAGCCTGGACTACAGAGCAAGACTCTGTCTTAAAAAAAAAAAAAAAAAATTGGCAAAGTCTTGACTGTTACCATGTGGAACCCAGAAAACACATTTGAGATGGGGTTTGGGGGTAGCTGCTGGTGACCCAGCACCTCTGTCTCCTTGGTAGGTGAGGTGACCAGGAGAGGCTAAGCCACTAGGGAACCAGTCACCCCGCCCTGTCTCAGGGTAGAAGCTGACTGTATGCACAGGTACCACTCCCCAAAGACAGCAGTTCAGTATCACCCTGACTACAGCCCGTCTTTTCCCTGTGCTGTGACCTTGACCTGGATCCAGTGAAGGGAGAAAAGGAAGATTATCAGGCCAGAGATCCCAGAATATTCCATAGGCACTGTGTGGTACAACAGACTCAAACAATTTGGAGATGGAGGAACTCCAGGATGGGCAGAAGTGAATTCTGGTCTTGTGACAGTGACAGGTAGCAGAGGGTCAGCTGACAGCATGGATCGGGACTCTGCCAACTACAGGATCAATTCCACTCTGGAATGTTATGCAGGACCTAAACAGGGCATCCTGCTAGATGACATTTATAACGCATTAGAACTGGTGGGGCGTGGTGGATCACACCTGTAATCTCAGCACGCTGGGAGGCCAAGGCAGGAGGATTGCTGGAGGCCATGAAGTTGAGACCAGCCTGGGCAACTTAGCAACACCCCATCTCTACAAAAAGCAATAAATCAGCTGGGTGTGGTGGTGCATGCCTGTAGTTCTAACTACTTGGGAGGCTGAGGTGGGAGGATCGCTCGAGCCTGGGAGATGGAGGCTGCAGTGAGCTATGATTGCACCACTGCACTCCAGCCTGGGCAACAGTGTGGCCTGGCTCATAGGTAGCACTACCGCTGGCTGTCCTGACTCCCTTACAGTTGGCACTCTTTAACCAGGTAGTACTACGTGGTTTCTGAATGTATTCTGGTTTAATCAGTGCCTTGCTCCTGTGGGGTGGCATCTGACCTACTGATGTCCAACTTGACTCTGGTTGTGTCCCCAGGGCTGAGGACTGGCCAGGAGGAGGGAGTGAGTCACCCAGGGTTAGATGGAGAAAAGACTCTTTCCCGGCTCTCAGGCTCAGGGCCAGAGGTGTAGAAGCCCAGCTGTCCCTGGGCACGTGGCTGCTAAAGGTGGTGGGGTGGGGCATGCCCGGCCACGTCACTCATGGAGACTTGTGGGCTCACCTGGCCTGCTCACCCGAACACAGGACTGCAAGAGGGATGACAACGCCAGGTTTATTGTTCTGGGTTAAACCTGTGGAGGCAGGACCTGGGAAGGGGCACGGGGACAGATGAAGTTGGTGACTGTATCTTCCTGGTCATTGCTGGGTTCTCAGCACCCGTGGCCCCCACTGAAGTTCTAGGTGAAGCCCAGTGCTGGGGGACAGGGTCCTCTCTTCCTGACAGTGCAGCCTGTGGGATGACTTGCAAGGTCCCATATGGAGGTAGGGGGTGGGGTGTTGGCCTGCGCTGGGGCCAGCGTCCTCAGGAAGGTGTCTTGGAGGAGGTGGCAGCAGCTGCCCCTTTCTTCTTGGCCGGGGCCTTCAGCAGTGCCAGGTTTTTGGGCAAGCTGCTGCTGGCTTTCATCACCACATCATGTTCGATCTTCTTCCGGATCCCGACTTCTAGGTTCTGAGGGACAAACACAGGGCAGTCAGATTGTGACCTGGGGCTGAGAGAGGGCCTGACCAGTCACCCTCTTCCCAGCTAGAGCTCGCAGGGGGCTAGTTCAGCAACTATCCCCTAGAACCGCACTTGAGTGTGGGTCTGGTGGCTGGGGTTTAAGTCCTGTACTCTCCGGGTCCTCCACACACACACAAATCCTCACCTCTGCACCTTTGCTTCTAAACCTCTGCTCATGCCCATCTTATGGATGGGAAACAGTCTGCTGCAGCCAGGAGGCACTGGAGGCACTGGTTGCCCAGGTCCCTAAACCGCAAGGGATCCAGTGTGCCCACAGCCTCTGGTCCCAGCCTCTAGATGGGCAGCCTCCTCTGCCCCAGGTCATCTCTGCTTTGCAGACGGCAAGCTGAGGATCTGAGGAGTTGGCAAGGGAGCTGGCAAATAAGGCACAGGCGTGGGGCAAAACCAGCAGTGTGAACCCCAAACTGGTGGCTCAGTCGCCTTTCCCAGACTGCCCCTGCCCTGCCGCTCTGAGTTCCAATGGCCTGGGTGTGGTGGCTCAAGCCTGTAATCCCAGCACTTTGCAAGGCTAAGGCAGGAAGATCACTTGAGCCCAGGAACTCAAGACCAGCCTGGGCAACATAGCGAGACTGCATCTGTACTAAAATAAAAAATTAGCACAGTGTGGTGGTGTGTGCCTCTCGTCTCAGCTATTTGGGTGGTCGAGCCCAGGAGGTCCAGGCTGCAGTGAGCTATGATCATTCCACTACACTGCAGCCTGGGGGACAGCATGAGACTCTGTCTCAAAGAAAAAAAAGTTCCGGCTGGGTGCAGTGGTTGTAATCCCAGCACCCTGGGAGGCCAAGGCAGGCGTATCACCTGAGGTCAGGAAGCTCTAGACCAGGCTGGCCAACATGGTGAAACCCAATCTCTACTAAAAACACAAAAAGTAGCCAGGTGTGGTGGCGGACGCCTGTAATCCCAGCTACTCAGGAGGCTGAGGCAGGAGAATTGCTTGAACTCGGGAGGCAGAGGTTGCAGTGAGCCCAGACCGCACCACTGCACTCCAGCCTGGGCAACAAGAACGAAACTCCATCTCAAAAAAAAAAAAAAAAAAAAAAAAGAAAGAAGTTCCAATGACCACCAGCATTGGGACAGCTAACCAGGTGCCTGGGCACAGGGGTCATGGAGCCGGAATTCAGTGCGTGTACCGGGACAATATAAGCGTCAGTGGCGTTAATATGTTACACTGTTAAAGGATGGTAAGCGCTGCTATGGCAAAAAGGAAACACGAGTGAGGAGGGACGGGTACAGGTCACCATCAAGGCAGGCCTCTTTGAAGCGAGTTGGAAGAAGGGAGCAGTGTGGATTATTGGGAGAGGAATCCAGGCAGAGGAGACAGCCAGTGCAAAAGTTCTCAGGTGGGACAAGGAGCCCAGGAAGGGCTCCGGGAAGGAGGGGTCAGGGGCCAGTAAGGCTAGAGGGAGTTAGCAGACGAGAGGGTGGAAGGAGATGAGGGCAGATTCTGCAGGGCCTTGTGGCTGAGTGAGGACTGGGCCTTTTTCCTGGGTGAGGTGGAAGCCATGGAGGATTCTGAGCCAAGGAGGGAGGGAACCAACTCAGGTGCTCATGGGCACCCTCTGGCTTCTGTGAGAGGACCAGGTGGGATCTAGGAGACAAAGGAGAAGGTGGTTGCACTGGTCCCGGTGGGAAATGATATGGGTGGGACCAGGTAGGGGCCAAGGAGGTGGGAGGCGGGTGGATTCTGGATTGATTCTAAGGGCAAAATAGGGGCGAGCACAGTGGCTTATGCCTGTAATCCCAGCACTTTGGGAGGCCGAGGCAGGCAGATCATGAGGTCAGGAGTTCGACACCAGCCTGGCCAACATGGTGAAACCCCATCTCTACTAAAAATACAAAAATTAGCCAGGTGTGGTGGTGCACGCCTGTAATCCCAGTTACTCCGGAGGCTGAAGGAAGAGAATCGTTTGAACCCAGGAGGCAGAGGTTGCACTAAGCCAAGATCACGCCACTGCACTCCAGCCTGGGCAACAGAGCGAGACTCCATCTCAAAAAAACAAAACAAAACAAATGGGATGAGACCGGGATGTGAGAGAAAGGAGGGATTCAAGGATGACCTATGGCATTGGGAAGGAAGTGATCACAGGGGGAGGAGGGCAGAATGGGAAGGGAGGATCAGGAACTTGGTTTTGGACGTGCTGAGTACAAGGTGACCATGAGATTCCTCACTCCATTGAAGTAAGCGGGCCGCTGGGTACCCAGTTCTGAGAAAACCGACATGCTGGGGAGACGGAACAATTTGCTCAAGATCAGAGGGCTGTTTACTGTGGAGTACAATTCAAACCCAGGTTTGACTCCCACCAAAACCAGTTTTAAATCTCCTTCCAACTTCTTTACAAGCTCAACCTTACCCATCTACATATAAACGTTGCACTTAAAAACAACCACAGGGTGGCTCACGCCTGTAATCCCAGCACTTTGGGAGGCAGAGGCGGGAGGATGGCTTGAGGCCAGGAGTTCAAGACCAGCCCAGGCAGCATAGTGAAACCTGTCTCTACCAAAAATACAAAAAAAAAAAAAATTATCCGCGTATTGGCGCGCACCTGCAATTCTACCTACTCGGGAGGCTGAGACGGAAAGATTGCCTAAGTCCAGGAGGTTGAGGCTGCAGTGAGCTATAATGGGGCCACTGCACTCCAGCCTGGGCAACAGTGAGACCCTGACTCAAAAAAAATGACGATAACCAACGCACCTCACGCTTCTTTGAGCCCTCTGCTGTTCTAGGTTTACAAAGCTGGGCTTTCAATTCCCTTCCCATGTCACCTCGCTGTCTTCCTGAGTTCCATTTAAGAAAACAGTAACAGCAAGAGGCTGACGTTATTGGAACACTTTTTGCGCCGCAGGTCTTGCTTTTACGAGGCCCTGTTGAAGTGGTAAGTGGTGTTCCTGCACCCCTTGCACAAGGAAGAAAAAAGGGAGGCTCACAGAGCTGGGAGTCCTCCAGGCTTCATCCCTTGCCCTTTGCCGATCCCTGTGCTCCTTCCCTCGCCAGCTTCCACCTCTTGCCCCTCTCTCTGCGCCCCGGGCTCCATCCTTCGCTCCTAACGCGGTCCCTGGCTCTATCCCCTAGCTCCTAGCTCGTCTCCAGGATCCACCCTCTCTCCTCACCGACCCCCGGGCTCCACCCCTCGCCTCACGCCGTCCTCCGGGCTCCATCTCTCGTCCCCGCACACCTTTTTGAGCTTTTGCTGCTGCACGACGCGCGCCTTCTTCGGAGCGATAACACGACCTGGGGAAAGACGTGCTCACGTGAGGCCGGGAAGCCGGGGGTCCACCTCGCCCCCAAGTCCCCGGGCCGCTCCTTACCGCCTTTTCTCGGGCCCCGATTCTTTTCAGAGGCCGCCGCTGCCGTCTTGCTCTTTGTGGGTTTGTGCGCCTGGAACTTGCGCTGCCCCTGCGCCATGGTCCGGCACGCAGAGGAAGAGGCGGCGCTGTAAGCAGTCGTAGCCGGAAGGCACAGGGAACCATGGGATACAGCGGGGCGGAAAAACGCAAGAACTCACGGGATACAACGTGGCACAGAATTAAAGAGACAGCATTCCACAAGGGTAGTGGATCACAGCTGGAGTTTTCAAACATTACGAACAAAAAGGTGACAATGATAAGCTAACGTTTATTGAGAGCTTATGTGTTTTAGAAAACTTACAACGTTTTATGATCTTTACACATAAAAACTCAGACAAGGTTAGGGTGCGGCACTCACCTCTGGTACAGAATTTAAGGTCCAAAAACTTGGTAACCGTAAACAATATCCAAAATAATCAAATTGTTAAACTACATCCTACAGACCGGCAGCATAATTTTGTCAATAAAGTTTTAGTGGAACCAGGGTGTTGAGGTAAGCTCAAGGCACAAGTGCGGGGCTCTAGCCTCTTCAAAATTTTATTTAGGCCGGGCACGGTGGCTCATGCTTGTAATCCCAGCACTTTGGGAGGCCGCGGCGCGCGGATCACCCGAGGTCAGGAGTTCGAGACCAGCCATGACTAACATGGTGTCTCTATAAAAATACAAAAATTGGCCGGGCGCGGTGGCTCACGCTTGTAATCCCAGCACTTTGGGAGGCCGAGGCGGGCGGATCACGAGGTCAGGAGATCGAGACCACGGTGAAACCCCGTCTCTACTAAAAAATACAAAAAATTAGCCGGGCGTGGTGGCGGGCGCCTGTAGTCCCAGCTACTCGGAGAGGCTGAGGCAGGAGAATGGCGTGAACCCGGGAGGCGGAGCTTGCAGTGAGCCGAGATTGCGCCACTGCACTCCAGCCTGGGCGACAGAGCGAGACTCCGTCTCAAAAAAAAAAAAAAAAACAAAAATTAGCCAGGCATAGTGCCGGGCTCCTGTAATCCCAGCTACTCGGGAGGCTGAAGCAGGAGAGTCGCTTGAACCCAGGAGGCGGAGGTTGCAGTGAGCCAAGATGGCACCTCTGTACTCCAGCCTGGGCAACAGAGCAAGACCGTCTCAAAAAAATATTTTTTGTTTTGTTCATCATGGATTTTTTTTTTTTTTTTTTTTTTTTAAGAGATGGGGTCTCACTCTGTTGCTTAGGGTGAAGTGCAGTAGTGCAATCAAAGCACACTGCATCCTTGAACTCCTGGGCTCAAGCCATCCTCCCACCTCAGCCTCAGTAGCTGGGGCTAGAGGTGTGAGCCCCATGCCCGGCTCATTGTTTTTAAATTTTTGTTTGTAGAGACAAGCTCTTCCTATGTTATCCAAACTGGTCTCAAACACCTGGGCTCAAGGGATCCTCCCATCTTGGTCTCCCAAAGTGCTGGAATTACAGGCATGAGCCACCAAGCCTGGCCTCATCATGGATTTTTGCATTAATTTTGATTTTTAAAAAATACTGCTGTAAGGTCAGGTGCAGCGGCTCATGCCTGTAGTCCCAGCACTTTGGGAGGCTGAGGCAGGGGGATCATTTGAGGTCAGGAGTTCGAGACCAGCCTGGCCAACATGGTGAAATCATGTCTTTACTAAAAATAGAAAAATTAGCTGGGCGTGGTGGCGCATGCCTGTAATCCCAGCTACTCAGGAGGCTGAGGCAAGAGAATCGCTTGAACCGGGGAGGCACAGGTTGCAATAAGCTGAGATCACACCACTACATTCCAGCCTGGGCGACAGAGTGATACTCTGTCTCAAAAAAAAAAAAAAAAAAACCCAAAACAAAATATTGCTTTAAAATATTTTTTATCTTGGTTGCTGAGCTTTTTTGGTGTCCTCTTAAAATTCTGCCCTGGAGGTGTCACCCTAGCTCCAGCCCTGATCTTAAGAGGCAGGTACTAGTGTTATCCACATTTATTTTTTATTTTTTTAATTAATTAATTTTTTTTTGAGACAGAGTCTCGCTCTGTTGCCCAGGCTGGAATACAGTGGCGCAATCTTGGCTCACTGCAAGCTCCACCTCCCAGGTTCACGCCATTCTCCTGCCTCAGCCTCCCAAGCAGCTGGGACTACAGGCGGCCCGCCAGCATGACCGGCTAATTTTTTGTATTTTTAGTAGAGACAGGGTTTCATTGTGTTAGCCAGGATGGTCTCAATCTCCTGACCTCGTGATCCACCTGCCTCGGCCTCCCAAAGTGCTGGGATTACAGGTGTGAGCCATCGCGCCCGGCCTGTTACCCACATTTTATAAATGAGGAAACCAAGGCACAGAGAGGCGAAGTGACTTGCCCAAGATCATACAGTGGAAAAAGTGGCGGAGTCAGGATTTGAATCTGGGCAGCCTGGCTCTAGATGCTGGGCTCTAGATGGAAGGCCCTGTCTCAGCTCCCTGCACTAGGAACAAGTGTGGTCAGGGGCAGGAAGGTCAGCTTTTGGGTAGCCATTCAAGAAATGTATTAAAAAACCTAGAGAGGCAGGCTAGGGAGAGCTGAGTTGGTTACATCTGGCATCCATCTAGGGTTCCATCCCTGGAAGAGGTGGTGGTTAGGGCTGCCCGGAGCTCCTCAGGGGCAAAGACCCCCAGTTCTGTGATGATGCCGCCAGTGATGAGGTCGTGGGGGGTGACATCGAAGGCAGGATTCCAAACTCCAATCCCTGCAGGCGAGAGAGGGGAGGCAAGGAGGCAAGAATTTGCTTCTATGAAAGTTCTCAAGTTGTGGTCATCTGTTTCTACCACAGTGGTTCTTGGAATTGGGGAGTCCTTGAGAACCTGAGGATTCTCACCCCAAAAGTACATGCAGGCACGGACACTGTACTCAATAGTAAGTTTAGACTCGCCACCGCTCCTAGACTGTCACTCCCCAAGAAGAATTCAAAGTCCTATACACATCTATGCCACTTATTTTTTTATTTTTTGTGAGATGTAGTTTTGCTCTTGTTGCCCAGGCTGGAGTGCAATGGCGTGATCTCGGCTCACCGCAACCTCCACCTCCCGGGTTTCCAGCGATTCTCCTGCCTCAGCCTCCTGAGTAGTTGGGATTACAGGCATGCACCACCATGCCGGGCCAGTATTTTTAGTAGAGATGAGGTTTTTCCATGTTGGTCAGGCTGGTCTCAAACTCCCGACCTCAGGTGATCTGCCTGCCTTGGCCTCCCAAAGTGCTGGGATTACAGGCGTGAACTGCTGCACCTGGCCTATCCCGCTTATTTTTTTAGTTTTATTTTTAATTATTATTATTTTTTTGACACAGAGTCTCATTCTGTCATCCAGGCTGTAGTACAGTGGTGCGATCTCGGCTCAGTGTAACCTCTGCCTCCTGGGTTCAAGCGATTCTCCTGCCGCAGCCTCCTGAGCAGCTGGGACCACAGATGTGCACCACCATGCCTGGCTGTTTTTTTGTTTTTTGTTTTCTTGAGATGGAGTTTTGCTTTTGTCACCTAGGCTGGAGTGCAGTGACACGATCTCAACTCACTGCAACCTGTGCCTCCCAGGTTCAAGCGATTCTCCTGCCTCAGCCTCCTGAGTAGTTGGGATTACAGGCGCCTGCCACCTCGCCCGGCTAATTTTTTTTTGTATTTTTAGTAGAGACAGGGTTTCACCACATTGGCCAGGCTGGTCTCGAACCCCTGACCTCAGGTGATCCGCCCGCCTCAGCCTCCCAAAATGCTGGGATTTCAGGAGTAAGCCACTGTACCTGGCCCCATAATGCTAATATTGGTTCATGCTAGTATTTCATGAACTATTTTTTTTTTTTTTTGAGATGGAGTTTCACTCTTGTTGCCCAGGCTGGAGTGCTGTGGCGCTATCTTGGCTCATTGCAACCTCTGCCTACTGGGTTCAAGCAATTCTCCTGCCTCAGCCTCCCGAGTAGCTGGGATTACAGGCACGCGCCACCATGCCTGGCTAATTTTGTATTTTTAGTAGAGACGGGGTTTCTCCATGTTGGTCAGGCTGGTCTTGAACTCCCAACCTCAGGTGATCTGCCTGCCTTGGCCTCCCAAAGTGCTGGGATTACAGGTGTGAGCCAAGGCACCTGGTCTTTTTTTTTTTTTTTTGAGGTGGAGTTTCGCTCTGTTGCCCAGACTGGAGTGCAGTGGTGCAGTCTCAACTTACTGCAACCTCTGCGTCCTGGGTTCAAGCAATTCTCATGCCTCAGCCTCCCAAGTAGATGGGACTACAGGCACGTGCCACCACGCCCGGCTAATTTTTGTATTTTTTTAGTAGAGACCTGGTTTTGTTCTGTTGGCTAGGCTGGTCTGGAACGCCTGACCTTAAGTGATCCGCCTACCTCCGCCTCCCAAAGTGTTGGGATTATAGGCATGAGCCACTGCATCTGAGTGCATGAACTGATATTTAAAGGGCCAGTCATTGATCTAAACGTCCTGTGGGTTAATTCACTGATGGCCCTTGGGTTTATGCAGCAGGTTCTAGCCATAGCCAATTTTACAGATAGGACCAGTGAGGATCTTAGGGAATTAGAGAATTTAGGGAACTTGGTAACGGTTGCACAGCCAGGAAGTATAGGTAGCTAAGCAAAGTCTTGCAGCAAGGCATGGTAGCTCACACCTGTAATCTCAGTGCTTTGGGAGGCTGGGGCAGGAGGATCGCTTGAAGCCAGGAGTTTGAGACCAGCCTGGGGAACATAGTGAGACCTTATCTGTATGAAAATAAACAAATAAAAATAAAAATAAGTTTAGAAATATCTTGCTTTTTCTTTTCTTTTTCTTTTTGAGACAGAATCTCACTCTGTTGCCCAGGCTGGAGTGCAATGGTGCAATCTCAGCTCACCACAACCTCCGCCTCTTAGGTTCAAGTGATTCTCCTGCCTCAGCCTCCTGAGTAGCTGGGACTACAGGCAGGTGCCACCATGCCTGGCTAATTTTTATATTTTTAGTAGAGGTGGGGTTTCACTATGTTGACCAGGCTGGTCTCGAACTGCTGACCTTGTGATCTGCCCATCCTGGCCTCCCAAAGTGCTGGGATTACAGGTGTGAGCCACCTTGCCTGGCTTTCTTGGTTTTTCTTTACAAACACATGCCCAGTCAGATATTCTTATTTCCTCTTAAGAAAACCTAAGTGGAGAATAGCAAGACAGTTGCTCAAGATCATTCATATAACGGGTTAGTTGTAAATTGCGACGTTGGATCTGACCTCCAGGATGCACCTGTTAGAAGAAGCGACCTGGGCCAGGCGCGCGGTGGCTCACACCTGTAATCCTAGAGCTTTGGGAGGCAGAGGCAGGCTGATTGCTTGAGGTCAGTAGTTTATAAATAGCCTGGTCAACATGTTGAAACCCCGTCTCTACTAAAAATACAAAAATTAGCCAGGTACGGTGGTGCCCAGCTACTCGGGAGGCTGAGGCAGGCGAATTGCTTGAGCCTGGGAAGTGGAGGTTGCAGTGAGCCGAGATCACGCTACTGCACTCCAGCCTGAGGGACAGAGCAGGACTCCATCTCAAAAAAAAGAAAGAAGAAAAAGTGGCTTGTAGGAGCTGTGTATGTTCCAGAAGGATGACAAGGCCCTACATATCACCTGCCTCCATGAAGTGCCCAGGAGCTGGGGTGTCCCCTTTCTGAGGGGGCAGCTTACCGGGTGCCGCAATCCGAACCCCATTAACATCGGTCAGCTCCTGGCCTGGTCGCTCTTCAATAATGATCTCCTTGCCGGTCTCCAGACGGAGGTCACATGAAGAGCTGGGGGCAGCCACATAGAAGGGAATGCCGTGGTGCTTGGCGACAATGGCCAGCTGGTAGGTGCCCACCTTGTTGGCTGTGTCGCCATTGGCAACCACGCGGTCAGCTCCCACGACCACAGCTGGGGAGGGGGGCGTGTGAGAAGTTGGGGGTCATTACCTGGACCCATGCTCCAGAGCCCCGCCCCCAGGGCTTACCCCCCAGGGCTTACCGTCTGCTTACCTGACACGCCCCTATGGGCCATGGCAGCAGCCACCATGCTGTCGGTGATAAGGGTGGCAGGGATCTGCTCATAGACCAGCTCAAAGGCCGTCAGCCGGGCTCCCTGGTTGTAGGGCCGGGTCTCCGTGCAGAAGGCGTGCTTCAGGCGGCCCAGGCTGTGCAGTGAGCGGATCACACCTGCCGGGGCCCCACGCACCAGAAGGCCCAGGGGAGGGGCAAACAGACAGGGTGGTCCATTGGTCAGGGGTGCAGGCTCCTAGTCTGGGTGTGGATTGCCAAAGGTTTACCGAGCACAGTCCCACCCAGGGGCCCTCGCAGTGGCAGTTCCCTCTGCCTGGTATGCTCTTCCCAATGCTCGCATAGCTCCGTTTCATGTCTGTTTAAAGGACACCTTCTCGGTGAAGCCTTCCCTGATATATCAGTTTTGCATAGCAATCCCCACACTTCCAGTTTCCTGCTCTCTGTCCTTAGCATTTATCACCTTCTAACACCTCATGTGTACAGGCAGCC
Source organism: Hylobates moloch (assembly GCF_009828535.3). NCBI lineage: Eukaryota > Metazoa > Chordata > Mammalia > Primates > Hylobatidae > Hylobates > Hylobates moloch. The sequence continues at coordinate 46,895,466 of NW_026652287.1, read as the reverse complement.
CCCCTTTTCTATGGGTTCTCCATCCATGGACTCAACCATGTGGATTGAAAATATTTGGGCCGGGTGTGGTGGCTCATGCCTGTAATCCCAGCACTTTGGGAGGCCCAGGCGGGCAGATCACCAGGTCAGGAGATCGAGACCATCCTGGCTAACACGGTGAAACCCCATTTCTACTAAAAGTTCAAAAAATTAGCCAGGCGTGGTGGCGGGTGCCTGTAGTCCCAGCTACTCAAGAGGCTGAGGCAGGAGAATGGTGTGAACCTGGGAGGAGGAGCTTGCAGTGAGCCGAGATTGCGCCACTGCACTCCAGCCTGGGCAACAGTGCAAGACTCTGTCTCAAAAAAAAAAAAAAAAAAAGAAAAGAAAGAAAATACTTGAAAAGAATCGTTGGAACCCAGGAGGCAGAGGTTGCAGTGAGCCAAGGTTGTGCCATGGCACTCCAGCCTGGGTGACAGAGCAAGACTTTGTCTCCAAAATAAATAAATAAATAAAAAGCAATCCTCCCATCTCAGCCCCCTCCCGAATAGCTGGGACCACAGGTTCATACCACTGCACTCAGCTAATTTTAGTATTTTTTGTAGAGATGGGGTTTTGCCATCATGCCCAGGCTGGTTTCGAACCCCTGAGCTCAAGTGATCTGCCCGCCTTGGCCTCCCAATGTGCTGGCATTACAGGCTTAAAAATAGAGACAGGGTCTTGCTATGTTGCAAGGGCTGGTCTAGAACTTCTGAGTTCAAGCAATCCTCCCACCCCAGCCTCCCAATTACAGGCCTGCACCACCACTACACCTAGCCAATAACAACAATTTACATAGTATTTACGTGGTACTAGCTATGATATGCAATCTAGAGATGATTTAAAATATAAGGGTGGGCTGGGCATGGTGGCTCACGTCTGTAATCCCAGCACTTTGGGAGGCCGAGGCTGGCGGATCACCTAAGGTCAGGAGTTCGAGACCAGCCTGGCTAACATGGTGAAACCCCGTCCCTACTAAAGATGTAAAAATTAGCTGGGCGTACTGACTCACGCCTATAATCCCAGACACTCAGGAGGCTGAGGCATGAGAATCTCTTGAACCCGGGAAGCGGAGGCTGTAGTGAGCTGAGATCATGCCACTGCACCAGCCTGGGCAACAGAGCAAGACTGTCTCAAAAAAAAAAAAAAAAAAATATATATATATATATATGTATATATATATGTGGATGTGCATAGGTTATGCAAATATGATGGCATTTTATATCACAGACTCAAGCATCCATGGATTTTGGTATCTTTGGGAGGTCCTGGCACCAGTCCCCCACGGATATTGAAGGACGACTGTTATTTACTTTGCCTGTTGACTGTTCCTTCTGCTTCCCTGGGACCCCTGAGAGTAGAGATTTTGTCTGTTTTGTTCACTGCTGCGTCCCCAGCAAATGGCAGTGTCTGAGCCACAGCAGGTGCTTACTAAATGCTGGGTGAGTGAATGAATCAAAGGCAGAGGTCTTTCCATCAAGGCCTCACTTCCAGGGATGAAGGTGGGACTCAGGCAGGTAGGGAAATTTCCTGGGGAATTTAGGGTCAAGTGGAATCTGCTGCCTTGGCCCCCTACGGCCCACTCCCCCTGTCTCCTGGTCACAGCTACCTGATCTTTCTCTGCTCACTCCCTTCTCCCCAGTTCCTCTTGGAGTCCACGTCCTGCCCTGGCTCTAGGCATATGGCTCAGGCGGGGCCCATCGAATGACTGCTCTGGCATGGGCAGGTGCCCTAGTGGACCCCCTGAGACACATGGAGACTTTTCTAGTACAGGAGGCTCTTTTCCTCGTGATTTGAACCCTAACAGCCCCCTGCCAGCCCATGGAACCTGAAGATGAAGGAGGGCAGAGCTGAAGAACAGAGATAGATAGGTCCTGATGCTACTGGTTGAGCCCCTTAATCCAGCCATACCTGAAGCCAACCGTATAAGTGTTTCCGTACTAGAACTAACACCTTCACATTTTTTTGTGTGTGGATAAAGTGGTTTGGGTTTGGGGTTCTTTCTCTTGTATCCAAAAAAGGTCCTAGAAGGCCCTCCCCTACCCCCTGAGGAGGCCCTCTCACCTAGGGCTGTACCGTAGCCAGCGGTGGCCAGAGCACCGGTGTTACAGTGGGTCAGCACAGTCACCTTGCCACCGCTCGGGGCCACCCGCTCCAGGAGGTGGCGGGCTCCTAGGTCCCCAATGCTTCGGTTGTCTCTGAGGTCTTTCTCCAGCATGTCCTCAGCGCAGCGGATCACTCTGGGGCGACAAGGAGTTTTCAGCACCAGCCACCAGGCCCCAGGGCCCAGGCCAACGCCTCCTCTCTGCCCAACGCTGCTGTCCTGAAGCCCTCCTGCTCAAAGCCTCTCACTGCTGTGGGGCCTGGACCCTTCTGCCACGGCCACCGAAGTGTCACTCCATTCATTCATGCAAAGACATGTTTATCCAGCAGTTCCGGTGTGACCCAGTAGTAAACAAGACAATCTCTGCCCCTATGGAGTTGACACTGGGGTGAGTAAGCCAGCTGATGAAGAGATAATAAAATGAAGGAAAAGACGGCAGAATCAGTAACAGAGAGCAGCGGGTGAGCTGGATCATATAGGATGGTGCAGGAGGGCGCTATGGATACCTGGCCCGCACCAATGACACGTGCAAAGGCTCTAAGGCAGGATCGAGCTTGGTGGGGTAGTGACATTGCGGGGAGGGGGTGGAGCAGAAGGGAAGTGGGGGGAAAAAAGATGGCAGGAAGGGGACCAGGACAGGAAGAAAAGTTCCTCAAAAGCAGAAACCAAGAGAACAAGGTGACACCAAAAAGGGCCTCCAAGGGCGGATAAGGGGCTGCGTGTATTCAGGGGAGGCACGATTAAGGAGTTGGGTTTCGGGGCCAGGCTGCCCAGGCTAGACTCCGGGCCCCATCTTTGGGGCCCTGGACAAGGGACTTAATGTCGCCGTGCCTCAGTTTCCCCATCTGTATAGTGGGTCACTGTACTTAAAAAGAGTCAATATAATTCCTGCTCAGCGCAGCGTCTGGTACCAGATCCCCGTACCTCTCCCGGACCGCCTCCTCCGTAGCGCCCTCCCGTTCGGCCTCCTGGGCTGCAGCATCAGCCAGGTCGCGGGCGGCGCGGGCCATGTTGACAGCGGTGGGCCGGGCGGTGACGAGAAAGCTCAGCTTGTCGCGCACGAAGGCCACGAGCGCAGCGAGTCCGGGTCCCCCGGCGCCCGCCTGCAGCTCCACGGCGAGGCTGAGACAGCCCACCAGGGCTATGGCCGGGGCGCCCCGCACCTGCGGGGCAGGGATTCGGGCGTCGGAAGCTGCAGGCGCGGGCGCACTCCCACCTCCAGCCTGGCCGCCCCGCCGCCCCGCTGCACCTTCATGGCGCGGATGGCCTCCCAGGCCTGGCGCACCGAGCCCACAACCTCGTAGCGGCTCTGCTGGGGCAGTAGCAGCTGGTCTAGGATCTGCAGGGAGCCCCGCGAGTAGCGGATCGCCTCCAGGGTCATGGTACAGCAGCCAAGCCCAGCTCAACTCATGGGGAGCTGGGGGTCCGCGCGCACTTGAGGGAGGCGGGACCGTGGGCGGAGCCTCCCCCGGAAAAAGGGACATGCGCATGCGCATCCAACCCGACTCCACAAGTTCCCAGGACGCACAGTCCACGTGGCCGAACCCACTCCATGTCTCGTGCCAAGCCCGGACGGAGTGAGCCGTCTCCTCGGAACCACAAAAGTGGCAGCATTTATGGGACGCCTAGTGGATACCAGGCCCTGTGTTTAGCAACCTGCTGTCTAGAGTTAGAGGTGTATCCCCAGTGGCAAGGTAACATCAAGTGTTCAAACGAAAGAATTTGTTAAATGATCTCCTTCTCCAAGGTTGAGGGGGAGGTTGTGGGGGATCGTGTGCCCCTTAATGGATGCACGGCTTTTTCTGGGCCATTTTCTGCTCGGTTTCATTCAAAAGTAACATGCAGGACGCGCGCTGTGGCTTACGCCTGGAATCCCAGCATTTTGGGAAGCCGAGTCGGGCGGATCACTTGAGGTCAGGAGTTCGAGACCAGCCTGGCCAACAGTCTCTACTAAAAATACAAAAAATTAGCTGGGCGTGGTAGCGCGCACCTGTAGTCCCGGCTGCTTGGGAGGCTGAGGCAGAAAAATCATTTGAACCCAGGAGGCAGAGGTTGCAGTGAGCCGAGATCGCACCACTGCACTCCAGCCTGGGTGACAGAGCGAGACTGTCTCAAAAACAAAGCAAACCCCAAAAGTAACATGCACAGGGGGCTTTTCCATGGGCCACCCCTGGGCTGGGGATAATAAAAAGCTCACACCTGTGTGCTCCAGCCCCTGCTGCATCTGGCACAGATCCTGGTACCCAGTGTGCCTTGTCCCTGGCCTTGTGTATGTGGTTCCTGGCCCCCTTTTCACCCTTCACACTTGGCCCATGCCTCCTCCAGGAAGTCTGTCCTGATTCCTGGCCAACCTGGCCCACCACCTCGAGACTCTTGTCACTCTGGGAGGGGACCACGTCTGTGGTCACAGCTATGACCCTATACCAGCATTTGCTGATGAGAGGCCTGCCAAGCTTGGTCAAGGTGGGGAGGTGGGGGGCAGCCCCAGGGTCCATCTAACAACCCAAGACAGGGAAGAGACATGTCTTTAATGTACGGAGTCTCACAAGGCACAAACACCCTCACCAGGACCAAATAAATAACTCCACGGTTGCAGGAAGGCGAGGTCTGGGGAGGATGCGGCATCTGAGCTCTCCCAGGGCTGGTAGGCGAGAGGGGGTCTGCAGTCTGTGAGGGACCTCCTGGGTGTGTCTGGGCCTCTGGAGCGGGTCCAGTCTCCAGGATGGGGATCGCTCACTCACTCTCCGAGTCGGAGTAGTCCGCCACGAGGGAGGAGCCGAGACTACAGGGGTGCCGCGTGTCGGGGGTGTCAGCTGCCTCCTGGGAGGAGCCTGCTGGCGACAGGGGCTTGTCCTGACGGCTGCCTTCCTGCCCCCTCGGCCTGCTGCACTTAGGGGTCTCAGCTGTTTCCGGAGGACAGTCTCCGGGGGACATGGGCCGGTCCTGGGCAGCCTCCTCTGGTACCCGCGGTTCCCCAGACTTGGGGGTGTCGGCCGCATGCTGAGGGCTCTCTGGGACGTCCCGAGACCTCCGCCGCACGATGCCCAGGTCCCCCACGGTGATGGGGGAGGTGGCAAGCGCGGTTCTGCGGCTCTGTGCCAGCTTCTTCAGGACGCCGCTGACCTTGCTGCTGGAGGCGGATCCGGGGGCGGAGGGGAACCAGGAGCGGCTGATGATCTCGGTCCGCTTGAGTTTCTGCTTGTCCTCGTAGGCTGGAGGAGAGGAAAGGACATTTCAGCGGCGGCAGGGGAGGGGGTCCAGAACTGCCCTCTGGTAGACCAGAGTCCACTCATGGCTGAGGACCCCCCATCTCCAGGCAATTCTGAGCCTCCCTGTCCCCTTTTCCCCCTGGCCCCCTACGCACAGTCCAGGGTGTGGAACTTCAGCAGAGCCGCCAGCTTGCGGTCATCTTCCGTCTCGGGCACCAGCGGGATGGTCAGGCTCGCCTTGGCCTGCAAGGCCTGGTCTCTCTCCTCCTCCTCCTGGATGGCTTTTTTCTTTTCCTGTGTTGAGGGCCAAGAACACCAGAGATAGGGGGTGTCAAAGCCCTGTCTCTTCTGCGTACTAGGGGGCACTGCTCCAACTCTCAGGGTCTCATTTACTCTTCTGTTTTGAGACAGAGTCTCATTCTGTCGCCCAGGCTGGAGTGCAGTGGCACAATCATAGCTCACTGCAGCCTCCAACTCCTGGGCTCAGTGGAGGCTTCTCTTAGGTCAGCCTCCCAAGTATCCAGTACTACAGGTGTGCACCACCACGCCCAGCTAATTAAAACATTTAGTTTTGTAGAGGCTGGGCCTGGTAGCTCATGTCTGTAATCCCAGCACTTTGGGAGGCCGAGGCGGATGGATCCCTTGAGGCCAGTAGTTTGAGACCAGCTTGGCCATCATGGCAAAATCCTGTCTCTATTAAAAATACAAAAATTAGCCAGGCATGGTGGCATGCGCCTATGGTCCCAGCTACTCGGGAGGCTGGGGCATGAGAATCGCTTCAACTGGGGAGGTGGAGGTTGTGGTGGGCTGAGATCGTGTCACTGCACTCCAGTCTGGGTGAAAAGGGGAGACCCGAGATCATGCCATTGCACTCCATCCTGGGCAATAAGAGTGAAACTCGGTCTCAAAAAAAAAAAAAAATTAGCCAGGTGTGGTGGTGGGTGCTCATAATTCCTGCTACTCTGGAGGCTGAGGCAGGAGGATTGCTTGAACCCAGGAGGCAGAGGTGCAGTAAACCAAGATTGCGCCACTGTACTCCGGCCTGGATGACAGAGCGAGATGACCACTGTCTCACAAAAATTTTTTTTTTTTGTAAAGATGGGGTCTCACTATGTTGCCCAGGCTGGTCTCCAACTCATGGCCTAAAACAGTCCTCCCACCTGAGCCTCCCAAAGCACTGGGATTACAGGTGTGAGCCACCATGCACAGCCTCATCCCACAAATATTTCTGGGATACCCACCTTGTGCTAGGCTTTGTTCTAGACACTGGGGATACAGCGGCAGGCAGGGAAAAACCCTTGCCCTCGTGGAGCTGGCCTCTAGTGGTGAGAAAGTGATAAGGAGAAAAAAAAAAAGCAGGACAGGTAGGTAGGGGATGGGCTGGGAGGTTCCATTTAAAATGTGGTGGCCAGGTCGGGTGCAGTGGCTCACGCCTGTAATCCCAGCACTTTGGGAGGTCGAGGCAGGTGGATCACATGAGGCCAGGAGTTCGAGACCAGCCTGGCCAACGTGGTGAAACCCAGTCTTTACTAAAAATAGAAAAATTAGCCAGGCATGGTGGTGGGCACCTGCAATCCCAGCTACTTGGAAGGCTGAGGCAGGAGAATTGCTTGAACCCGGGGTGGAGGCTGCAGTGAGCCGGGATCATGCCACTGTACTCCAGCATGGGCGACGAGCGAGACTCAGTCTAAGCAAAAACAAAAAACAAAAACCCAACAACAACATTAGCCAGGTGTGATGGCGCATGCCTGTGGGTCCCAGCTGCTTGGGAGGCTTAGTGGGAAGGATTGCTTGAACCTGGGACGTCGAGGCTGCAGTGAGACATGATTTGCCACTGCACTCCAACCTGGGCAACAGAGTGAGACCCGGTCACAAAAAGAAAAAAAAAAGAAAAAAGAAAAGGAGGCAACCAGGTAGGTATCTCCCATGGCATGGTGAGGTAGGGGTGAGCTATGGTCCCAATGTCTGTGTCCCCCAAATTGATATGTTGAAGCTTAATCCCCAACGCGACGGTGTTAAAAGATGTGAGGCATTTCGGAAAGTAATTAAGTCAGGAGGGCTATGTCCTTACCAATGAGATTATTGGACTTATACAAGGAGGCCCGAGGGAGCTTGTTTGTCCCTTCTGCCACATGAGGACACAGCTAGAAGCCACCGTCTACGAGAAATGGGCCCTCACCAGACACTGGATCTGCCAGCGCCTTGATCCTGGACTTTGTAGGCTCCAGAACCATGAGCAATAAAATTCTATTATTTATTTTGGCCGGTCTTGGTGGCTCACACCTGTAATCCCAGCACTTTGGTAGGCCACGGTGGATCACTTGAGGTTGGGAGTTCGAGACCAGCCTGGCCAACATGGTGAAACCCCGTCTCTACTAAAAATACACAAATTGGCCAGGTGTGGTGGCTCACGCCTGTAATCCCAGCACTTTGGGAAGCCGAGGCGGGCGGATCACCTAAGGTTGGGAGTTTGAGACCTGCCTGACCAACATGGAGAAACCCCGTCTCTACTAAGAATACTAGCTGGGCGTGATGGCGCATGCCTATAATTCCAGCTACTCAGGAGGGTGAGGCAGGAGAATCACTTGAACCCGGGAGGCGGAGGTTGCGGTGACCCGAGATCATGCCATTGCACTCCATCCTGGGCAATAACAGTGAAACTCAGTCTCAAAAAAAAAAAAAAAAAAAAAATTAGCCAGGTGTGGTGGTGGGTGCTTATAATTCCTGCTCCTCTGGAGGCTGAGGCAGGAGGATTGCTTGAACCCAGGAGGCAGAGGTGCAGTGAACCAAGATTGCGCCACTGTACTCTGGCCTGGATGACAGAGCGAGATGACCACTGTCTCACAAAAAAAAAAATTAATTAATTTCTATTATTTATTTATTTTGAGATTGCACGGGGTGGGGGGTCTCACTATGTTGCCCAGGCTGGTGCTGAACTCCTGGCCTCAAGCGATCCTCCCAATGTGCTGGATTACATTACAGGCGTGAGTCACTGTGCCCTGCCAAATTTCTACTGTTTCAGTCTATGGTATTTTTTATTATAGTAGCTGGAATGGATTAAGACAGGGCATGGTCACCATGTAGCAGACGGGGAAACTGAGGCTCAGAGGGTACAGTGGCCTGCTCAAAGCTAGGATGCGGTGGGGTGAGGGCTGGACCCAGGCCTTGGTCCACCATGTATCCTCTCCGACCCTGGGCTGGAGACCCCCTCACCCGGAACCTTCTCCGCAGCATGCTGTTGAGGGCGAAGTCGTCCTTCCAGGCGCTCTGGGCCTCCTGGATGTGGCTCAGGGTGGGCAGCGCCTTCTTGAGTGTGCTGCGGTCGGCCTCGCCATGCTCCAGCCGGAACATGGCGTCCGTCTCCAGCTTCTGCTTCTTCTCATGCTCTGCAACGACCAGAGCTCGGCTGGGCTTTGGGGGCCCCAGTGCAGACTCAGGGCCAGGGCCCCCAGGCAGGTAAGTGGGTGGCGCTCACCTGTGGTCAGCACCTGCTCATTGTCCGCCATGTCCCAGCGCTCCTCCTTGCGCTGGGCGCCACTCACGATCACGTAGTCACAGTTGGCGGGGTCCGTCTGCATCTCGATGTAGTTGACACAGAGGTGGCATTTCATCCGGAACCTGGGAGGGAGCGGTGGGCAGAAGTCAGGAGGCTGTGGCTGTGCCCCAGGACAGCCCTGTCACCTCTGCCTGCTTCCTTCCCCCCAATGGTGTCATTTGACAAAAATTCACTGAGCACCCACTGTGTGCCGTGTAGAGCCACGGGCAAAAGGGGCACATCTGGGCACCCAGAACGGACCTTCTGTCAGTGGGGCTGCAGTTGGCTTATTCATTTGTTCATTCATTCATTCACTCATTCATTTTTTTGGTTCATTTATTCGTTAATTCATTTGTTCATTCATTAGTGCATTTGTTTGTTGGTTCACTGATTCATTTGTTAAAGTAATTCATACATTCATTTGCTAATCCATCCATTTGTTAATTCATTCATCATTTGTTCATTCATTTGTTTGTTCATTCATTTGTCCATTAGTTCATTTATTCCACAAACCCGCCCAAGACAGGCTGCTCTGTGGCAGGCTCAGTGTCAGCTGCTGGGGACATTGCTGAGTAGTGGAAAAGCCAACCTGCTCACGGAAAGGCTGACGTTCCAGCAGGGGCCACCTTGATAGCAAGGGCACAAGCAACCAGTGTCGAGTCTCACTTTAGAAAAGGTGTCTCTGAGGGGTGCTGTTTGAGCAGAAACCCCGGGTGAGGGAGGAGCCTTGGAGCTACCTGGGGAAGAGCATTCCAGGTGGACGCACAGAGGTGGGTGTGTCTCTGGGGTGTGTGAGGGACAACAAGGAGGCCAGGGAGGGGGACAGCAGGAGGAGGTTAGGGTGAAGAAAGGACAGGCAGAGTGTGTGGTGCCCTGTGAGTCAGGGGGAGGACTTGGGCTTTTACTGAGGAAGGGTGGAGCTATGGAGGGTTGGGGGGGTGGGGCGTGCCCTGATTCACCACCAGGGCGATTTCCAGGAGAGTCCTGCAGGGAATGGGCTCCCCCCCAACTCAGGCTCTTTGTAGCCCCCTCGCCCTGTGGCCACCCCACCTGTTCCCAAGATGCCACCAAGCCGCCCTTACCTGTAGATCGGGGTTGTGTAGTAATTGCCCACCTTCTTCTTTTCTGCGTTGTAACGAACACCTGGAAGGGGGTCAGGCGGGGGTGGTAATTTCATTGCCATCTGAATTTTGCAGATGGGTAAACTGAGGTACAAAGAGGCTCACTGTCACTTGCTGAGGTTCCCCAACTAGAAAGAGTTAGAGACGGGATTGGAAGCCAGAGCCTGGCTTCCTAATCCCTCTGCAAAGGGGCTTCCATGGCCAGCCAGTCACTCGGGTGCCTGTCTCCTCCCTCATTCCTGATCAGGACCCTCCCACCCCCACCCCAGCGGCACTCAGCAGTTAGGGGGTTTGATGTTTGCAGGACTGAATGGAGGGCGGGCGGAGGCTCACCCATGCCGATGTGGTTCTTGCAGCCATCGCACCAGATGTTATACGGCATTTCGAATCTGCAAAGACAGACAGCATCTTACTTGCACTTGTCCACTTGGACACTCCCTGGGTCTCCACACCTGCGACTCTGGCCGTGGTTGTGATTTGAGGGGTGGGGTATTAGACTGCCCCCTGTTAACGGGAGTTGCTGCAGTCACATTACATAGGAAATGGATACATGGAAGAAAAAGAATCACAACCATTGTAACTGAGCAGGAACTTCCTGCCTGCTCAAAAACACTGACCAGGTCCAGGGACAGCTGCTTTTGGGTGCTGCTGCGACTTTTTTTTTTTTTTTTTTGAGACAGAGTCTTGCTCTGTTCCCCACGCTGGAGCACACTGGTGCGATCCCAGCTCACTGCAACCTCTGCCTCCTGGGTTCAAGCAATTCTTATGCCTCAGACTCCCAAGTAGCTGGGATTATAGGTGTGCACCACCAATTCCGGCTAATTTTTTTTTTTGAGACGGAGTCTCGCTCTGTTGCTAGGCTGGAGTGCAGTGGCACAGTCTTGGCTCACTGCAACCTCCGACTCCCTGGTTCAAGTGATTCTCCTGCCTCAGCCTCCCGAGGAGCTGGGATTACAGGTGTGAGCCACTGCACCCAGCCTAATTTTTTCTATTTTCAGTAGAGACAGGGTTTCACTGTGTTGGCCAGGCTTCTCTCGAACTCTTGGCCTCAAGTGATCCACCTGCCTCACCCTCCCAAAGTGCTGGGTTTACAGGTGTGAGCCACTGTGCCCAACCACAATCACTGTCTTTTTTGAGAGTCCTACGTGATCAAGTCCAGGCTGGCCTGCTACAGGATGAGACACAACATGGAGCAGAGCCAGTTGTACAGGTCAAGGCCCTGCTAAACCAGCCAGTCCCCAGCCAGCCAACTCTGAAACACATGGGAGCCCAGCCCAGCCAAGCCCTTCCAAGCCCAGCAGAGAGATTTTGCTGAGCTGCAGATATGTGAGCAATAATAAATGCTTATTGTTTTTTTTTTTTTTTTTTTGAGACGGAGTCTTTCTCTGTCCCCCAGGCTGGAGTGCAGTGGCGCAATCTCGGCTCACTGCAAGCTCCGCCTCCCGGGTTCATGCCATTCTCCTGCCTCAGCCTCCCACGTAGCTGGGACTATAGGCGCCTGCCAACACGCCCGGCTAATTTTTTGTATTTTTAGTAGAGACGGGGTTTCACGGTGTTACCCAGGATGGTCTCGATCTCCTGACCTCGTGATCCACCTGCCTTGGCCTCCCAAAGTGCTGGGATTACAGGCTTGAGCCGCCGCGCCCGGCCATGCTTATTGTTTTGTTACATGGCAATAACTGACTGATACAGTGACTTCCTGCTTTATGGAATGAAGACCCTGCAGCACTGGGCCAATGAGGGCACTGAACTCTCCTTGAGACTGAAGGAAGGGGGCAGGATGGTGGGGTCCTCAGGTGATGCTGGGCCTTACCGGATGATGAGGATGCCCTGTGACAGCTTCCGAGCCCGCTCCCGAAGCGGGTGGCTGTTGTGGTATCGGTTGAGAGAGCCATGCTGTGTGGAGAGGATGAGGAGCGGATTAGTGCTGCTGAGCTGGGGGAGCTCACGCTTTTCTGCCACCCCCACTGCTTTGGGACAAGCGCCTCACGGGTGGGAGAGGCCTTGATTCTTATGTCCTGCAGGACGGGTGTTCATCGCAATAAGGGGGCATCCAGGTCTTACTGGAACAAGTAGGCTTGGAACCAGGAATGTGAGTTTGAATAGTCCCTCTCCCATTTATTTATTTATTTTTTGAGACAGAGTTTTGCTCTTGTTGCCCAGGCTGGAATGCAATGGCATGACCTTGGCTCACTGCAACCTCTGCCTCCCGGGTTCAAGTGATTTTCTTGCCTCAGGCTCCTGAGTAGCTGGGATTACAGGCGCCTGCCACCACGCCCGGCTATTATTTTGTATTTGTAGTAGAGACAGGGTTTCAACATGTCACCCAGGCTGGTCTCGAACTCCTGACCTCAGGTGATCCACTCGCCTTGGCCTCCCAAAGTGCTGGGATAACAGGTGTGAGCCACTGCACCCAGCCCCATTCCCATTTATGAGCTGAAAGAGCCAGGGAACCCTGGGCAAGTGACCTCATGTTTTACCTTCCCGAGCCTCTGTTTCCCCTGTCTGTCAACTACGTATAATGGTCATTATTACTTCCAGGTTTTATGGGGAAGATGAGGTGAGGTGACAAGACTGGCAAACATTCGCTGGGGACTTCATGTGCATCACCTCATTTTTTTTTTGAGACGGAGTCTTGCTCTGTCACTAGGCTGAAGTGCAGTGGCGTGATCTTGGCTCACTGCAACCTCCGCCTTCTGGGTTCAAGTGATTCCTCCTATCTCAGCCTCCCGAGTAGCTGGGACTACAGGCGTGAGCCACTACGCCCAGCCAATTTTTGTATTTTTAGTAGAGATCAAGTTTCACCATGTTGGCCAGGATGGTCTTGAACTCCCGACCTCGTGATCCACCTGCCTTGGCCTCCCCGCAAAGTGCTGGGATTACAGGCATGAGCCACCGCGCCGGCTTTTTTTTTTTTTTTTTTTTTTTTGCAGAGTCTGGCTCTGTAGGCCAGGCTGGGGTGCAGTGGCATGATTATGACTCACCGCAGTCTCCACCTCCTGGGCTCAAGCAATCCTCCCACCTCAGCCTCCTGAGTAGCTAGGATTTATCCCTCAATGATTCTGTGAGGTCAGCCCATTTTATTTCCCCTTCTGACGTATGGAAAAACTTTGGCATAGAAAGGCTAAATCCTATACTCAGGACGAGGCAGCTGGGACACTCGGGCCCTTACTGAGCACCTACTCTGTGGGGACACAGCCACAAATAAGACAGACGGACATCTCTGCCCTCATGGAGATAATGTTCTAGTGGGGGAGATGGACAAGACACAAATGAATTAATAAGTGAGGGAGTTATAAGGGCTATGAGGTTGTATAAAGTGCTCAGCAATGCAACAGAGAATGAGTCAGTGGTCAGGGAGGACCTCTATGAGAAAAGCACTTAAGGAAGTGAGAGTATGGTGAAATGGATTAAGAGATTCCAGGCAGAGGGGACAACCAGGACACCAGAAGTGCTGGAGCTGGGGAAGCCAGGGGATCTGACCCTTCATCTGTGCGCTCTGCCTTATCCTGGGCCTCTGCTGTAAACACACTATATTCTATGCTGGACATGGAGTTACAGGTCCCTGAGGAGAGCTGCAGTTATCACCCAAAAGTGAAGACAGCCTCGAGACTCAGGTGACGAGCAGAAGACAAAAAGACCTTGGGGGCCACCTATCCTTCCACAGCAGTGGCTCTAACCCCAGAAGGGGATGACGTGGGTCTTTTTGCTACGGTGGACCCGGAGCGGGGAGCCTGCTTACCTTCTCGGGGTTGAAGTCCGGAGGATAGTACTTGTTGACCCCTTTCCTTTCACCCTGCAAAGCAGAACAGAGACATGACTCAGAGAGAGGCTGATATGGTTTGGCTGTGTTCCTACCCAAATCTCATTCAAAAAATTTTTTTTTGATTTTTTATATCACTATTAATTTTTAGAGACGGAGTCTTGCTCTGTCACCCATGCTGGAGTGCAGTGGCGCGATGTCGGCTCACTGTAACCTCCGCCTCCTGGGTTCAGGCGATTCTCCTGCCTCAGCCTCCTGAGTAGCTAGAATTACAGGCATGTGCCACCACGCCCAGCTAATTTTTGTATTTTTAGTAGAGATGGGGTTTCACCATGTTGGCCAGGCTGGTCTTGAACTCCTGACATCAAGTGATGCACCCACCTCAGCCTCCCAAAGTGCTGGGATTACAGGCCAAATCTCATCTTGAATTGTAGTTCACATAATCCCCATGTGTCATGGGAGGGACCCGGTGGCAGGTAACTGAATTGAATCATGGGGGCGGTTACCCCCATGCTGTTCTCATGATAGTGAATGAGTTCTCAAGAGACCTCATGGTTTTACAAGGAGCTTTTCCCCCTTGCTCCTTCTTCTTGTTGCCGCCATGTGAAGAAGGACGTGTTTGCTTCCCCTTCCGCCATGACTGTAAGTTTCCTGAGGCCTCCCCAGCCATGCTGAACTGTGAGTCAATTAAACCTCTTTCCTTTATAAGTTACCCAGGTTTGGGTATGTCCTTTCTTTTCTTTTTTTTTTTTTTGAGACAATGTTTCACTCTTGTTGCCCAGGCTGGAGTGCAATGGCTCGATCTTGGCTCACTGCAACCTCCGCCTTCCGGATTCAAGCAATTCTCCTGCCTCAGCCTCCTGAGTAGCTGGGATTACAGGCATGTGCCACCACGCCCAGCTAATTTTTTTGTATTTTTAGTAGAGACGGGGTTTCACCATATTAACCAGGCTGGTCTTGAACTCCTGACCTTGTGATGCCCCCACCTCGACCTCCCAAAGTGCTGGGATTACAGGCGTGAGTCACCGCACCCAGCCCTTGGGTATGTCTTTATTAGCACTGTGAGACTGGACTAATACACAGGCTCCCTCCAGGAAACCTACTTGTGCAGCCTCAGGGGGCAGGACCTGGATAAGGGGGACTCGGGGACATCGTAGAGGACAGTGCTGGGCTCAGTGTCTGATTGGGGAAGGGCTACTTGGGCAAAACACCCATTGTCATTGCTTTGGAAAATTCCATGAGATTCAGATGCTCCTATGGTGGCTTTCACACTCTTTTGGGGACTGTGATTGGTGGTAAGAAGTATTTAACGTTGCCACCAGGCAGACACACATGTAGTACCATTGAACACAGGTCTCAAGGAAGAACACTGAGCCTGGCTGAAGAGTCGCTCTTGTTTTCTTCTTCTTTTTTTTTTTTTTTTTGAGACAGAGTCTTGCTCTGTCACGCAGGCTTGGGTGCAGCAGTGCAATCTTGGCTCACTGCAACCTCTGCCTCCTGAGTTCAAGCGATCCTCATGCCTTAGTCTCCTGAGTAGCAGGGACTACAGGAATGTGCTACCACATCCAACTAATTTTTGTATTTTTTTTTTGAGACTCCTAATCTTAAATGATTCGCCTGCCTTGGCCTCCCAAACTGCTGGTATTACAGGCCTGAGCCACTGTGCCCGGCCTTGCAATGGTTAATTTTATGTTACATGAATTTCACCTTGTTAAAAAAAAATCAAAGAAAGAGAAAGGAAGGGGTAGGGGAGGGGGAGGGGGAAGGGGGAAGGGGAAATTTAGGTTGAGTGTAGTGGATCACTTGAGGTCAGGAGTTTGAGACCAGCCTGACCAACATGACAAAACCCCGTCTCTACTAAAAATACAAAAATTAGTGGGACGTGCTTGCTTGAACCCAGAAGGTGGAGGTTGCAGTGAGCTGAGAGCGTGCCACTGCACTCCAGCCTGGGCGACAAAGTGAGACTGTCTCAAAAACAAAAGAAAACGAAACAAAAAAACATTTAAAAAGCGCCCGCAGGTGATGTTAGCGCACAGCCACATTTCAGACCCACTGCACCAAAAGATGATGACCCAGAGATTGAAATCATCATCTTAGAGCTCTGGGAGGGGAGGAGGGGCTGCTTCCAGGGTCCTACAAAGACTGGGAGAAACCCAGGGCACACGAGGCTGTCTACTCACCATCTTGGGAGCTGGTCCTCACCCTCAGGGTGGACGATCAGAAACTGGCCTTGTGAACACACTGCCCTGTCCTGACCTCTTGCGGAGCCTGGCAGAGGGTCCAAAGGCTTCCCTGCAAAGATGTCGTGGGCCGTGTGGTGGTTCCAGCTCAGACAAGACTCCCGCCAGGCGTAGGAGGCATCCAAAAAGTGGCGTGTCTGTTTAGAAAGAGAGAGTCCTGTCCGCTCTACAGCCAATATACGCATCACATCTGACACTTTCATCCCTCTGTGGCCCCCACCGGGTCCAGCACCCATTATCACTCACGTGGGCCAGCACAGTCTTCTCTTCTTTCTCCCAACTCTGCTCTTGACACTTGCTCTCCCCACAGCTGCCCAGGGGATCTTTTTGTTTTTTTGAGATGGAGTCTCACTCTGTCGCCAGGCTGGAATGCAGTGGCACGATCTCTGCTCACTGCAACCTCCGCCTCCTGGGTTCAAGTGATTCTCCTGCCTCAGCCTCCCGAGTAGCTGGGACTACAAGCGTGCGCCATCACACCCAGCTACTTTTGTATTTTTAGTAGAGACGGGGTTTCACCATGTTGCCCAGGATAGTCTTGATCTCTTGACCTTGTCATCCACCCGCCTCAGCCTCCCAAAGTGCTGGCATTACAGGCGTGAGCCACCGCGCCGGGCTGGGATCTTTTAAAATATGAACAAACGTGTCATTCTCCTGCTTAAACCCCTCCCATGATTCATATTGGTTTTAGAATCAAGTCAAACCCCTTCCCACGGCCTGTGGGGCCCCTGCCTGCCTCTCCAAGCCCAACTCTTACCCCTCTATCTCTCGCTCACTCTGTTCCAGCCACATTGGCTTCCTGGCTGTCTTCAAAGGCCAAGTGCAACTGGCCTGCACTTGCTCTTCCTCAGGTTTGCAATTTCTTTGTTACAGGCTTTTTTTTTTTTTGAGACGGAGTCTCACTCTATCACCCAGGCTGGAGTGGGGTGGCATGATCTTGGCTCACTATCTCTGCCTCCTGGGTTTAAGTGATCTCATGCCTCAGTCTCCTGAGTAGCTGGGATTACAGGTACCCACCACCAAGCCTGGCTAATTTTTTTGTATTTTTAGTAGAGACAGGGTTTCACTGTGTTGACCAGGCCAGTCTGGAACTCCTGGCCTGAGGTGATCCACTCACCTAGGGCCTCCCAAAGTGCTGGGATCACAGGCGCAAGCCATTGCACCCAGCCCCTTGTCACAAGTCTTGACCTACATATCATATTCATCAAAGACCTCATCCAGCCAGGTGCGGTGGCTCACACCTGTAATCCCAGCAGTTTGGGAGGCTGAGGCAGGTGGATCCTCTGAGGTCAGGTGTTCAAGACCAGCCTGGCCAACATGGTGAAACCCCATCTCTACTAAAAATATGAAAATTAGCCGAGTGTGATGGTGTATGCCTGTTATCCCAGCTACTCGGGAAGCTAAAGCAGGAGAATGGCTTGAACCGGGAGGCGGAAGTTGCAGTGAGCCAAGATGGCACCACTGTACCCCAGCCTGGGCTACAAAGTGAGACTCCGTCTCAAAAAAACAAACAAACAAAAAAACAACGACCTCATCTGACCACCCAATCCATAGTCGCTTGTTTCCTGGAATTCTGATCATATCACCCTGCGTTGGTTTATGTCTCCCCGGGGAGGTCACACTGTGCCATATCCCCAACACCTAGGACAGTGCCAGGCCCAGATAAATGTCAACTGGGTAAACTACTGAGATAACTGAATGAGGCTCCATAACGGTCACAGTCAGTGCAGGTGACCCAAGTGGGAAATGCAGGGGCTCCTCAAACTAGGGGTGGTGAGACCCCCTCCCTTGCATGTTTGGAAGGGAGGCTTTTAGGTCATATAGAAGGAAGTTCTTCACGCCTGTAATCCCAGCACTTTGGGAGGCCAAGGCGGGCGGATCATGAGGTCAGGAGATTGAGACCATCCTGGCTAACACGGTGAAACCCCGTCTCCACTAAAAAATACAAAAAATTAGCTGGGCGTGGTGGCAGGCGCCTGTAGTCCCAGCTACTTGGGAGGCTGAGGCAGGAGAATGGTGTGAACCTGGGAGGCGGAGCTTGCAGTAAGCAGAGATTGCGCCACTGCACTCCAGCCGGGGCGACAGAGTGAGACTCCGTCTCAAAAAAAAAAAAAAAAAGAAGGAAGTTCTAGTTTACACTAAAGAGAGACTCCGGGAGGCAGTGAAGCGTAGCCTAGAACAGAGATTGGCAAAGTTTCTCTGTCAAGGGCCAGAGAGTATTTCCAGCTTTTTAGGCCACATTATCTCTGCCCCAACAACTCAACTCTGCTTTCATAGCTAGAAATCAGCCCCAAACAATATATAAATGAATGGGCATGGCTACATGCCAATATAAATTTTATTGATGGACACAGAAATTTGAATTTCATATAATCGTCATCTGTCACAAAGTATTATTCTTTTGATTTTTCCCCAACCACCAGAAAATTTAAAACCATTCGTGGGGGCCAGACTCGGGGGCTCATGCCTGTAATCCCAGCTGTTTGGGAGGCAGAGGCAGGTGGATCACTTGAGGTCAGGAGTTCAAGACCAGCCTGGCCAACATGGTGAAACCCCGTCTCTACTAAAAATACAAAAATTGGCCGGGCCTGGTGGCATACGCCTGTAATCCCAGCTACTGGAGAGGCTGAGGCAGGAGAATCGCTTGAACCTGGGAGGTGGAGGTTGCAGTGAACCGAGATCGTGCCACTGCACTCCATCCAAGGTGACAAGAGTGAGATTCTGTCGCAAAAAAAGAAAGAGAAAGAAGCTGATGGAAGAGCTTCTGATGGAGTGGAGGTGGTGTAGTGAGATGGTGAGGCAGTGGTGCAAAGTCCCGGATATAAACTGTTGTACTCTCGGCCGGGCGCGGTGGCTCACGCTTGTAATCCCAGCACTTTGGGGGGCCGAGGCGGGCGGATCACGAGGTCAGGAGATCGAGACCACGGTGAAACTCCGTCTCTACTAAAAATACAAAAAAATTAGCCGGGCGTGGTGGCGGGCGCCTGTAGTCCCAGCTACTCGGAGAGGCTGAGGCAGGAGAATGGCGTGAACCCAGGAGGCGGAGCTTGCAGTGAGCGGAGATCGCGCCACTGCAGTCCAGTCTGGGCGACAGAGTGAGACTCCGTCTCAAGAAAAAAAAAAAAAAACAAAAAAACCCCAAAAAACACTGTTGTACCCTCTCACCTTAGTCTTAGATCCTCCAACTATAAAGTGTGCCCCCTAGATTGGATTATTCCAAGGTCCGTTCCGACCTAAAAATACTTTTGCCAACAAAATAGCTAAGTGCCCCTTGAGGCGTTAGGGGACACGGCTCCCTGGGTTTGAATCCCAGCTCCACTCCTCATTAGCTGGATGACCTTGGTCAGTGTCTGCGCTTCCCTGGGCTTGTATTTCGACACCGGTAAAGGGCGAATGATGACAAGACTGACTTTCTGGGGATGCTGTGAATCAACTAACACACGGGAAGAGCTTGCAAAGAGCAAATACTCCGTTTACAGGAGCTTGAGGGTGTGTGTGTGTGTCTTAAGATGGTTTTGTTACCCCAGTAAATGGCAGACAGGGCTATCGGGTGGGCGTGTAGATATCTCCGGTCCTTGGTGCAAAAGTAATTACCGACCCTGTTTGTCCTGGGCTTACAGCTTGGGCTCGGAGCTCCACCCTGCTGCTTCCTATCTGCTTGACTTGGGGCAAACTGTTTTCTCTCTCTAAGCCTCATTTTCCTTATGTGTAAAATGGCTGGTTAAGGCATTCAGGGCAGCGCCTGACGCCGAGTTAAACGTTGGCAGTTTAGTCATTTCTCCTGCTCACGGTTTTACAAGAATCATTTTTATAAAGTCTGGTGAGGTAGGGACTTACTGGTCCCATTTTCCCGATGCAAAAACCCAGGGCCCTTCAGGCATAATATGGATCCGGGCTAGGATGGGGCCGGGTCCCGGGCACTTGGGTCAGGGGTCTCAGCTGGGGCCTCAGGGACTTTGGTCCTGGCTGGGACCTGGGCCGGCTCCGGGCATCTAAATCGGGTCCTCAGCTCCGCGTCCCCCGACGCGGACGTGCGCGCCAGGCGGCTCCGAGGCCAGGGTGGGGCGGCTACCGGACCCCCGGCCCTCCCCGCTCCTCCGCCCTCCGGCACTTACCTGCCCTCCTCCCGACGTCACGCCCCGATCGTGCCCGGAAGTGCGCGCTGAGAGCGCGGTGAAGCTGGGCGCCCTCTCCGCGCACCCCGGACGCCGGCGTGAGGCGGGGCGAGGCAACAGCGCCACGCTGATTGGCTGAATGACCATACGCCAAGCGCTCTGCGACGCCGGAGTGGGCCAATCCAGGCATGCCCCGCCCAACTGCGCTTACGACAAGAGGCTCCATCCTCTGTCCAGCCCACTTCGTGAGGCCCAATCCGAGGCCCACCTCTTGGCACCGCCCTCCCAGGAGTGCTGTCTTGAGCGCTGCAGCCGGTCAACGAGGGTGAGCAAAGTGCAGTACGCGGGCCGAAGCACACTGCCCGTGTTTTTGAACGGCTAGTGAGCTAAGAATTACTTTTCCAGTTTATTTTTTATTTTTGAGACAGGGTCTCTTTCTGTCGCCCAGGCTAGAGTGCAGTGGCGCAATCATAGCTTACTGCAGCCTCGAACTCCTGGGTTCAAGCGATCCTCCTACCTCAGTCTCCCAAGTAGCTGGGACTACAGGCGCGAGCGACCGCGCCCGGCTAATTTTTTTTTTTTTTTTGAGACGGAGTTTTTCTCTGTCCCCCAGGCTGGAGTGCGGTGGCGCGATCTCGGCTCACCGCAACCTCCACCTCCTGGGTTCACGCCATTCTCCTGCCTCAGCCTCCCGAGTAGCTGGGACCACAGGCGCCCACCAACACGCCCGGCTAATTTTTTTGTATTTTTTAGTAGAGACGGGGTTTCACCGTGTTAGCCAGGATGGTCTCGATCTCCTGACATCGTGATCCACCCGCCTCGGCCTCCCAAAGTGCTGGGATTACAGGCTGGAGCCACCGCGCCCGGCTAATTTTTAAAATTATTTGCGGCCGAGCGTGGTGGCTCACGCCTGTAATCCCAGCACTTTGAGAGTGCGAGGCAGGCGGATCAGTTGAGGTCAGGAGTTCAAGACCAGTCTGGCCAAAATGGTGAAACCCCGTCTCTACTAAAAAAAGACGAAAATTAGCCGGGTGTGGTGGCGGTCCCCTGTAATCCCAGCTACTCGGGAGGCTGAGGCAAAAGAATCGCTTGAACCCGGGAGGCAGAGGTTGCAAAGAGCCGAGATCGCGCCACTGCACCCCAGCCTGAGCAACAACAGCAAGACTCCGTCTCAAGAAACATTATTTGCACAGGCAAGGTTTTACTATGTTGCCCCGGCTAGTCTCGAACTCCTGGGCCCAAGCAATCCTCCTGCCTCCCAAAGTGCTGGGATTACAGGCGTGAACCACTGCTCTGTTTTTGCATTTTTAAATAGGTGGGGGAAAAACTATTTTATGACTCATGAAAATAAAAAATTCAAATTTCAGTGTCCATAAATAAAATTTCATTGGAACACAGGGATATGCGCTTTGATCTGCTGATTGCTTCAAAATAAGGGCACTTGGGGGAACAGCAAATGCAGAGAAAGAGAGGTTTTCTCTGAATTTCTCTTATCTGCCTAAAGACAGAAAGACAGAAGGAAGAATGTTTTCCTACAGTCTTATTAACTAGGGAAGAGTGAAACCATTCCCAATCATGTATTCTTCTGAGGGCTGCTCTGAGACAACTTTTATTACCTGCAAGACTTTTTATTTGCTTAACAAGACAGACTTTCTTCATCATACAATTTCTCCCCTCACCCTCCCATAACTTGTGTTACTACCACCCTCCCAGAAGCGCCAAACCCCTATTCTTTTCTATACTTTTTTTTTTTTTTTGAGAGGGAGTCTTGCTGTGTTGTCCAGGCTGGAGTGCAATGGCGTGATCTCAGCTCACTGCACTCTCCATCTCCCAGGTTCAAGTGATTCTCCTGCCTCAGCCTCCCGAGTAGCTGGGATTACAGGCACCTGCCACCACACCTGGCTATTTTTGTATTTTTAGTAGAGACGGGGTTTCACCATGTTGGCCAGACTGGTCTGGAAGTCCCAACCTCAGGTGATCCGCCTGCCTCGGCCTCCCAAAGTACTGGGATTACAGGCATGAGCCACTGGGCCCAGCCTCTCTCATCCTTTTTGGAGTCTTGTAAGTTTATTTTTTATTTTTGAGACAGGGTCTCCCCTGTATAGATACATAATTATGACTTTTGTCCTGTCTGTTTACATGTCAATTTAATTAGCAGTCCAGCCAAATAACCTATAAAGGTGAAGGGAAGCCATTTTTCACCTACCTACAACACCCGGGCCGATTCATTTATCTATTGTCTATGGCTGCAACAGGGCTGAATTCAATGGTTGCCACAGAGGAAGAGAGAGCCCAAAGAGTCTAAAATATTTACCATCTGGCCTTTTACAGAAGAAGTGGGTAGATACTTCTCTTAGAGCCTTCAGATTAGCCTGGCCCTTTCTTCTGCACAGGTGAATGGCTTTTGAATTTACTTTTTTTTTTTTTTGAGATGGAGTCTCACTGTCACTCAGGCTGGAGTGCAGTGGCATGGTCTCAGCTCACTACACCCTCCGCCCCCAGGTTCAAGTGATTCTCCTGCTTCAGCCTCCCAAGTAGCTGGGACTACAGGTGCCCGCCACCGTGCCTGGCTAATTTTTATATTTTTAGTAGAGACGGGGTTTCACCGTGTTGGCCAGGCTGGTCTCGAACTCCTGACCTCAGGTGATCTGCCCGCCTCGGCCTCCCAAAGTGCTGGGATTACAGGCATGAGCCACTGCGCCCAGACTGAATTTACTTTTATGCCTTGTAGGGCCTAACAGAATCTATTTGTTCATTCAACAGCCAAGCTGTTCATTGGACACCTGCTATATGTCAGGTCCTGGGGATTCAGAGAGGAAAGAACACACCCTTTTCTCAGTGATGAAGCAGACACTTCAACTGGCAATTTATCAAAGACAGGATGAGAAGTGATGACACTATTACTACCATTCCTCGTTTTATATATATTATATAGATATTATATAGATAACATATATGTTATATATATTATATATAATATATGTTATATATAATATATATCTGTTATGTTATATATAATATATCTGTTATATTATCTATATAATATATGTTATATTATCTATATAATATGTTATATTATCTATATAATATATGTTATATTACTATATATGTTATATATATTACTATATAAATATGTTATATATATTACTATATAAATATATGTTATATATATTATCTATATAAATATATGTTATATATATTATCTATATAATATATATGTTATATATAATCTATATAATATATGTTATATATATGTTATCTATATAATATATATGTTATATATATATATATTTTCTTTTTGAGATGGAGTTTTGCTCTTGTTGCTCAGGCTGCAGTGCAAAGGCGCGATCTTGGCTCACCGCAACCTCCACCTTCCTTCCGGCTTCAAGCGATTCTCCTGCCTCAGCCCTGGGATTACAGGCATGCACCACCACACCCAGCTAGTATTTTTAGTAGAGATGGGGTTTCTCCATGTTGGCCAGGCTGGTCTTGAATTCCCGACCTCAGGTGATCCGCCCACCTTGGCCTCCCAAAGTGCTGGGATTACGGGCATGAGCCACTGCACCCGGCCTCCCCATGCTATATTATTCGGTGCCAGGTTCCATCTCTGCTCTAAAGCCGGGCTCTACTAACAAGTGAATTCTGATGTAGTCATGGTGCTGCATACTGAGTGCTCACTACCCACTAGGCACCACTGAGCAGTGCTTGGTACTCAGTTACACATGCATAATCTCACAGAATGCCCCTAGAAGGTAGATACTTTTCATCATTTCTGTTTTACAGATGAGGAGACAGGCCCAGAGAGGTTAAGTCGCACAGTTAGTGAGAGGTGGAGGAGCTGACCTAAAACTGCTCATGCTAAACCTTGTTCCCTTGTCCTCTGAGCTATACTGTTTTGGGTTGTATGCATTTGACTTGACCATGAGACCCCAGAGAAATCTTTAATGAGGGTAGAGTGTTTGGGAATGGGCCGGAGTGAGGGTCAGTAAGACCCTGAGACAGAGCAGGGATCCCCTTTTTTACAGGACCCCAAGCATGGAAACAAAGGAAATTTCTGAGTTCCTTCAAGGGAAATTCCAGGCCCCTAGCTAGCCTTGAGAAGTAAATAAGTAACTTGTTAAACAAAAAAGTCATAATGACCTAAAACAAAAGCTAAGGAAGTTAGAGTCCCAGAGATGTTTGGTTTCCCTATAGAA
This sequence comes from Hylobates moloch, assembly GCF_009828535.3. NCBI lineage: Eukaryota > Metazoa > Chordata > Mammalia > Primates > Hylobatidae > Hylobates > Hylobates moloch. Next base: position 46,871,171 of record NW_026652287.1, on the reverse strand, counting down.
ATTAAAGATAACATCTTAACATATGTCCCTGAATTGTCTTTCAGAGTCTTGGAAACCCCAGATAAGGGGGAAGTGAAGACTAAACTTTATGTCCCTTTTGTTCCAAGTTTCCTCCTGAGGGGCTTGGAGAAAGTTACTTCCCCTAACCAGTTGACATGTTTCTACTGACTCGAAATTTTTAAACAAAGCTTCTCTTCCTTAATCCATTGCAAATCAGAAGATGTTTAAATCTTTTTCTTTTCTTTTTTTTTTCTTTTTTTTTGAGGCAGAGTCTTGCTCTGTTGCCCAGGCTGGAGTGCGGTGGCGTGATCTCCGCTCACTGCAAGCTCCGCCTCCCAGGTTCACACCATTCTCCTGCCTCAGCCTCCCGAGTAGCTGGGACTACAGGTGCCCGCCACCGCGCCCGGCTGATTTTTTTTATATTTTTAGTAGAGACGGGGTTTCACCATGCTAGCCAGGATGGTCTCGATCTCCTGACCTCGTGATCCACCCGCCTCGGCCTCCCAAAGTGCTGGGATTACAGGCGTGAGCCACCGCGCCCGGCCATCTTTTTCTTTTCTTTTCTTTTTTTTTTTGAGACTAAGTCTCACTCTGTTGCCCAAGCTGGAGTCCTATGGCACGATCTCGGCTCACTGCAACCTTCACCTCCCAGGTTCAAGTGATTCTCCTGCCTCAGCCTCCCGAGTAGCTGGGATTACAGGCACCTGCCACCATACCCAGCTAATTTTTGTACCTTTAGTAGAGACGAGGTTTCACTATGCTGGCCAGGCTGGTCTTGAACTCCTGACTTCGTGATCCACCCGCCTCGGCCTCCCAAAGTGTTGGGATTACAGGCGTGAGCTACCGCGCCCAGCCTTTCTATTTTTTTCTTTTTCTTTTTTTTTATTGAGACTGAGTCTTGCTGTCGCCCAGGCTGGAGTGCAGTGGCATGATCTCGGCTCACTGCAACCTCAACCTCCCAGGTTCAAGCGATTCTCCTGCCTCAGCCTCCCGAGTAGCGAGGATCACAGACATGTGCCACCACATCTGCCTAATTTTTGTATTTTTAGTAGAGACATGGCTTCATCATGTTGGCCAGGCTGGTCTCGAACTCCTGACCTCAGGTGATCCTCCCATCTTGGCCTCCCAAAGTGTTAGGATTACAGGCATGAGCCACCATGCCCTGCCTAGAAGATATTTAAATCCATCTACAACCTGTAAGCCCCCATTTTAAGATATCCTGCCTTTTTAAGTGGAAACCAATGTGTAGTCTCCATGCATTGATGTATGATTTTGCTTGTAGCTTCTGGTTTCCTGAAATTTACACCTGCCTTAAAAAACCCCCACCTGCAAGCCATTGGTGATTTCAGGTCTTAAGCATGAGCTGCCCTGATTCTCCTTGCATGGCGCCCTGCAATAAACACCTTCCTTTCTATCACTGCAAAGACCTTAGTGTGGGTATCTGGTTTTACTGTGCTGGGTGAGCAGACCTCAGTTGGGTTCTATAAGAACTCCTGTAAGGAGGGACCTCTGACCTGCATGAGGCGGAGTGAGTCAGGTGGGGGGTGTGCAGTAGGGAGGTGTGCTCGAGCATCCCCAGGAATGAGAGGGAACTGCATTTCACCACAGTAACCTCACTCAGTCCATCTGGATTTTGCTTGAGTCCTTGTCTTGTACCTGAACCAAGAGTTAGTGACTGAAAAGGCACAGAATGTCATCTTGGGAGCAGTACTTCGCAGAGAGGGCAGAAGGAGAAGCCTTGGCTTGTAGAGTCTCACTGTTACTACTTAATGCACAGGGCAAGTGATGGAGCCTGAACATCAGCCTGGGATACAAAGAGGCTGTTCTATAAAGATACCAAATGCAGGCCAGTTCTGGTAGGGCCAAAGGAATTGATACAGGGAAAGGAAGGCATAGGGCAAAGGGAAAACTTCCCTTTCACCTTCTGAAGTTTCACTGAAATGAACTGACAATAGACAAATTAACAAGAGAAAGGGCACAGAAATTTATGCGTAAGCGTGGGAGCCATATAAAATGTGAGACTCGTAACCCAGCTACTTGGGAGGCTGAGGCAGGAGAATCGCTTGAACTCGGGAGGCAGAGCTTGCAGTGAGCCGAGATTGCACCACTGCACTCCAGCCCTGGTGACAGAGTGAGACTCCATCTCAAAAAAAAAAAAAGTGAGACTCAAAGAAGGGCCAGATGGTTGTGAGTTAAATACTGTCTTCCTAGAGGAGAGAGAAATGGGGAATGTAGGCAGTTTTGAGGGGAAATGAATGATGTTCAGGGGAACTGATGAAGCCCAATGAACAGACAATGGCCTGGGACAAAGTTTGTCTGAGCTCTGGGGGAAGCGACGGACAGGTGAGGGGCAGAACTTCATTGTGAACAAAGGCCGTCTTATTATGTAGATGAAGTCTCCCATGTAATCTCTCCCAGCTGCCCACAGAAGAGTAGATGAAGTCTGTTTGGACATGATGACAATTTTTAGTCTTTTCTCTTTGCCAGTGGCTAATATTTCCTGGATATTTGATGAGATTCTTAGGGAGGAGTCATCTCAAGACAACTGCATTTCTTTTGGAAGAAGTTTTCATCAGTCAAATAAGGGAACTTCCAAGGAGAGCCCCTCCCTGTGCTTGGGAGATGAGGAGAAACAAGAGGAAGTTAGGAAGTCCTTGGTTCTGAGGCAGCTTATAAGGCCTTCCAATATCCTTCTTTTTGTTTTTGTTTTTTTGAGACAGGGTCTCCACTGTCACCCAGGCTGAAATGCAGTAGTGCAATCACAACTCACTGCAGCCTTGAACTCCCAGGTTCAAGCCATCCTCACACCTCAGCTTCCTGAGTAGCTGGGACCACAGGCGCCATGCTTAGCTAATTTTTTTTTTTTTTAATTTGTAGAAATGAGGTCTTTCTGTGTTGCTCAGGCTACTCTTGAGCTCCTGTGCTCAAGTCATCCTCCCACCACTCCAGCCTGGGCACCATAGTAAGACCCCATCTCTTAAAAAAAAATTTCTGGCCAGGCATGGTGGCGTGTGCCTGTAATCCCAGCATTTTGGGAGGCCGAGGCAGGCGGATCATGAGGTCAGGGGTTTGAGATCAGCCTGACCAACATGGTGAAACCCCGTCTCTACTAAAAATACAAAAATTAGCCAGACATGGTGGCGTGTGCCTGTAATCCCAGCTACTCAGGAGGCTGAGGCAGGAGAATCACTTGAACCCAGGAGGCAGAGGTTGCAGTGAGCTGAGATCAAGCCATTGCACTGCAGCTTGGGCAACAAGAGTGAAACTCCGTCTCAAAAAAAAAAAAAAAAATCTATAAAAGCCAAAGGCCTCCAGCCAGCACAAAGAAAGAAACAGACATCTGGAAAGACGAATTAAAGCCTACCTGGTTTTGACAATATGTTACTTATCTCTGGCTGTGTAACAAATTACCCCAAAGTATAGAGGCCTAAAACATTATCTCACTGTTTCTTTGGGTCAGGAATCTGGGTGTGGCTTAGCTGAATCCTATGCACAGGGCTGCAATTGAGGTGTTGGATGTGCTCATATAGAGGGTAGGGCTGGGCAGACATCCCAAATGGCTTTGATCACAGCCACAAATCAAATATAAAAATGTCTAAGGCCAGGCGCGGTGGCTCATGCCTGTAATCCCAGCACTTTGGGAGCCCAAGGGAGGCAGATCGCGAGGTCAGGAGTTCAAGACCAGCCTGACCAATATGGTGAAACCCCATCTCTACTAAAAATACAAAAATTAGCCAGGCGTGGCTAAGAGAAATCACCTCAACATCCTCATTTGACAGAGGGGAAAACAAGACCAGGGAAAAGTTAAGTGATAATGTCACAGAGCTTTTAATGGCAGAACTGGGAACAGACTCAAGTCTCCTGATTTTTTTTTTTTTTTTTGAGATGGAGTCTCACTCTGTCACCCAGGCTGGAGTGCAGTGGTGGGATCTCAGCTCACTACAAGCTCCGCCTCCCGGGTTCACGCCATTCTCCTGCCTCAGCCTCCCGAGTAGCTGGAACTACAGGCGCCCGCCACCACGCCCGGTTAATTTTTTGTATTTTTAGTAGAGACGGGGTTTCACCATGTTAGCCAGGATGGTCTCGATCTCCTGACCTCGTGATCCACCCGCCTCAGCCTCCCAAAGGGCTGGGATTACAGGCATGAGCCACCATGCCCGGCCAAGTCTCCTGATTTTTTGAGACAGAGTCTCACTCTGTCTTCCAGGCTGGATGGAGTGCAGTGGCGTGATCTCAGCTCACTGCAACCTCTGCCTCCAAGGTTCAAGCGATTCTCCTGCCTCAGCTGGGAGTAGCTGGGACTACAGGTGCCCACCACCATGCCCGACTAATTTTTTGTATTTTTAGTACAGATGGGGTTTCACCATGTTGGCCAGGCTGGTCTTGAACTCCTGACCTCAGGTGATCCACCCACCTAGGCCTCCCAAAGTGCTGGGATTACAGGCATGAGCCACTGTGCCCTGCTGAGGTCTCCTGATCCTTGGCCAGGGCTAGCTCCACTCAGTTGAACTGCTGATTACAATCATCCATTGTGTTTCATATAATCCAACTGGGTCAACCTGTTTCCAGAAAATCTGGCTATTTTAAGAATCTTGGCCGGATGCAGAGGCTTATGACCATCCCAGCACTTTGGGAGGCTGAGGTGGGAGGATCACTTGAGCCCCAGGGAGTTTGAGAGCAGCCTGGGCAACAACGCGAGGCCTCACTTCTACAAAACAGAACCAAAACTAAAACCAAAAACCAATTAGCTGTGCATGGTGGAGCACACCTGTAATCCCAGCCACCTGGGAGGCTAAGGTGAGAGGACCCTTTGAGCCCAGGAGGTTGAGGCTGCAGTGAGCTATGTTTGCAACATGCACTCCAGGCTGGGTGGTAGAGTGAGAACCTGTCTTAAAACAAACAAAAAAAAGGGCCAGTTGCGGTGGCTCATGCCTGTCATCCCAGCACTTTGGGAGGCAGAGGCCGGCGGATCACTTGACGCCAGGAGTTCAAGACCAGCCTGGCCAACATGGTGAAACTCTGTCTCTACTAAAACTACAAAAATAGCCAGATGTGGTGGTGCGTCCCTGTAATCCCAGCTACTTGGGAGGGTGAGACAGGAGACTCACTTGAACCCGGTGGCAGAGGTTGCAGTGAGTGAAGATTGTGCCATTGCACTCCAGTCTAGGTGACAGAACAAGACTCCATCTCAAAAAAAAAAAAAAAAAAAAGGAAAAAAAGAATCTCTACAGTGAGAGAATTAATATAGTGTATACTTTCTGGTAGAGGACAATGGTTAAAGAATTCAAGACCAGGCGTGCTGGCTCACGCCTGTAATCTCAACAATTTGGGAGACTGAGGTGAGAAGGTCTCTTGAGGCCATGAGTTTGAGACTAGCCTGGGCAACATAGTGAGACCCTGTCTCTACAAAAGATACAAAAATTAGCCAGGCAGGGTGGTGGATGCCTATAGTCCCAGCTACTAGGGAGGCTGAAGTGGGAGGATCCCTTGAGCTCAGGAGTTGGAGGCTACAGTGAGTCATGACTGCACCACTGTACTCCAGCTTGGGGGACAGAGTGAGATCCTGCCTCTCAAAATAAAATGAAACAAAAACAATAAAATAGAATAAAGAATTCAAATCTATTTAGTGAAAACTAACAGATTTCTCTCTCTTAATTCTTGGCTCATGGCCAGTGTTTCTCAACAGGAGCCATCTTCACCCCTTCAGGGGCAATGTCTGGAGACATTTTTGGTTGTGACAAATTGGGTTGGGAGGGAGTGTTCATGGTGTTTATGTTCGTTTTTTGTTTTTTTGAGATGGAGTTTCACTCTTGTTGCCCAGGTTGGAGTGCAATGGCACGATCTCGGCTCACTACAACCTCCGCCTCCTGGGTTCAAGCGATTCTCCTGCTTCAGCCTCCCGAGTAGCTGGGATTAGAGGCATGTGCCACCACGCCCAGCTAATTTTGTATTTTTAGTAGAGACAGGGTTTCTCCATGTTGGTCAGGCTGGTCTTGAACTCCCGACCTCAGGTGATCTGCCCGCCTCGGCCTCCCAAAGTGCTGGGATTACAGGCGTCAGCCACCGTGCCTGGCCATGGTGTCTAATGAGTGAAGGTTGGATATGCTGCTCAACTTTTCACAGTGCACAGGACAGCCTTTGCACTACAAAGAATGATCCGGCCCCGAATGCCAGTAGTGCCAAGGTTAACAAACTCAGAAATCAAAATAGGAGCTCAGTTTGAACAGGAAGTTGGTGGGCCGTTTGACTAAGATGGAGATGCCAGGTGGGCTTAAGAATTTTCCAGCAAGGCCGGGCGTGGTGGCTCACGCCTGTAATCCCAGCACTTTGGGAGGCTGAGACTGGCAGATCACGAGGTCAGGAGATTGAGACTATCCTGGCTAACACTGTGAAACCCCGTCTCTTCTAAATATACAAAAAATTAGCTGGGCGAGGTGGCGGGCGCCTGTTGTCCCAGCTACTCGGGAGGCTGAGGCAGGAGAATGGCGTGAACCTGGGAGGTGGAGCTTGCAGTGAGCTGAGATCGTGCCACTGCACTCCAGCCTGGGCGACAGAGCAAGACCCCATCTCAAAAAAAAAAAATTTTCAAAAGGTATGCATTTTTTAGGCCAGGTGCAGTTGCTCATGCCTGTAATCCCAGCACTTTGGGAGGAAGAGGTGGGTGGATCACTTGAGGTCAGGAGTTTGAGACCAGCCTGGCCAACACGGTGAAACCCAGTCTCTACTAAAAATACAGAAATTAGCTGAGTGTGGTGGTGCGTGCCTGTAGTCCCAGCTACTGGGAGGCTAATGCAGGAGGGCTGCTTGAACCCGGAAGGCAGAGGTTGCAGTGAGCCGAGATCATGCCACTGTACTCCAGCCTGGGCAACAGAGCAAGACTCTGTCTCAAAAGAAAAAAAGAAAGTATGCATTTTTTTTTTTAAAGGGGACACGGATCCCACTATGTTGCCCAGGATAGATTGGCACTCCTGGGCTAAAGCGATCCTCCTGCCTCAGCCTTCCAAGTAGCTGGGACTACAGACTTGGGCCACCAGGCCTGTCAAGGTTAGCATCTTTGAGCTCCTAAGTCCAACACTATCGCCATCAGTTTTATGGGCCGGATGGCGTTTGGGGCATTTTGGGCATTCTATTTCTTGCCTTCATTCCTTCTCCCCACCCTTAATATTTAAATATTATCCTACTCCCTCTGCTGAGATAGGTACAAGGCTCATCCCACCTCTGGATTCTCCAGTGAGGGTTACTCCTGGGCGAGCCCCTTCCCCTTCACTTCCTGCCAGGCAATCCCCTTGGGGCGAGTCATAACTGAGGGAAGGACCTCAGTTTCCTTCCCTGTAAAATAAGAACAATAATAATACCTCCTCGGGCTGTTGTCGGGGACTCTTCAGCGCACCACTCCCACCCCGAAGCCCTACCCAGCGCTCACCACAAAGCCTACCCTCTTCTAAGTTCTCTGAATCCTCAAAGCCTCCTCTGAGGTAAAGGCTGTGAAACCCTTTCCTACAAATGGGAAAACTGAGGCTGGGAGACCCGAGAACTGGACCATGATCTCAAACCTTTGAGGGAGGGAGCTACCCTGGAAGGCGATGGTCTTCTCCAGAGCCCTCCCAAGGGCGCTCAGTACCAAGTGGGCACCCAGAGAAGTTTTCTTATCCCTCTTGGTCCCCTCGGATCCTAACTCTCAGCTCGGCGAGGATCGCGGAGGCTGGTTCAGCCTTCGCTGGTTGACGCCAGCTCCGAGGCGCATGCGCAAGTGAGCGCGCGCGGTGGCCTGTGGGAGGCTGGCTGTGAGCCCGAAGCTCAGCCCAGACGCCGGCGCTGTTGTCAGGGCGACCGGGGTGGGGCGGGGCCAGAACGTGGCCACGCCTTTACTTGCTCTTCAATGGCCCCTTGCTTTCACCGGGCCAACCTTCTCTTAATTGTTCTTTGTTAGTTCGTTCCCTTCCTAGATGGACGGAAGCTGACTTGTAGCGTGTGTCTACCGAAGGACAGGCAGAAGCAGGAGGATCTCGGCCATGATTAAGCGCCGGTGGAGACCTCTGAGTCAATTCGGTTCATATACACGTGTCAATTTTTTTCTTTCCTCTTTTGCCTTTTGAGTAGTCTGTAATTTATTAGCGACATCTATAATTTATCTCACTTCTCCGGCCAGATCTTGCTTAGGCAAAACCGCAAACCTGAAGTTTGCAGAAATGACTCAGTGGTGACTAATTCCATTAGAAAAGCATTCTTCACAAAAGAGTTCACAGCAGGATTTCTTTAAATAGAAAACTTCCTCAGTGCACTGAAAACGATTCATTTTATATAAAACACATTTGGATACCGGATCCTCTTTTCTCTTCACTTTTTTTGAGACTGAAGCTTGCCCTGTCGCCTAGGCTGGAGTGCAGTGGTGCGATCTCGGCTCACTGCAACCTCTGCCTCCCGGGTTCAAGCAATTCTCCTGCTTCAGCCTCCCGAGTAGCTGGGATTTCAAGTGCCCGCCACCATGCCCGGCTAATTTTTGTACTTTTAGTAGAGATGGAGTTTCACCATATTGGCCAGGCTGTTCTCGAACTCCTAATCTTGTGATCCGCCCACCTCGGCTTCCCAAAGTGCTGGGATTACAGGCGTGAGCCACCGCGTCCGGCCTATTGTTGTTTTTGTAGTTGCGTACAGACATAGTCAGGGCCACTGTGTACGGTTGTACAGGTTGTGCCCTGAACAAGTGTGCCTGGCTGAGGGCATGAGAATGGGGCTGAAGTCCAGCCTAGGCTGTGTTCTTCAAGTTGGAGGATAGGGCACCTTCTTCTAATTTGTCTTTTAGAGAGCATACTTTATTCTACTTGCATGAAGTTTCCATGTGTGCCAGCTGTCTTCCTGCATACGATACTTTTAGTGTCAAAAATATAATCAGGCCTGGCACGGTGGCTCACGCCTGTAATCCCAGCACTCTGGGAGGTGGAGGCGGGTGGATCACTTGAGGTCAGGAGTTCGAGACCAGCCTGGCCAACATAGTGAACCCCCATCTCTACCAAAAATACAAAAATTAGCCCGGCATGGTAGCAGGTGCCTGTAATCCCAGATACTCGGGAGGCTGAGGCTTGAGAATCACTTGAACCCAGGAGGCAGAGATTGCAGTGAGCTGAGATCATGCCACTGCACTCCAGCCTTGATGATAGGGCAAGACCGTCTTAAAAAAAAAAAAAAAATATATATATATATATATATATATATGTATACATACATACATAAAATCAGATACAGTTAGAAAAAATTTAAAAGTTGTTTGTCATATAGCAAGTACACGTCTTGATTCAGGAGATGTCAAATCAAGTGGTAAGAAGTTCTCTTACAGCAGTTAGGGCAAGTTTATAAGGCATAAAGGAGGAGGTATTTTGAGTTTTTTTGTGATTGGCTGTTTTACATTAACTTCTTTTTAAGGCAAATAGAGCCGTTTAAGCTCATTTGTCTACAGCCGATTGGTTTAATTTCACTGAATCATGCTGACGAGGATGTAAAACTTACATTTTCGTGTTTCATTTATGATTAGAGCTAGCATTTCAGGGGAATCAGGATGACAAACTTTGTGTAGTTATGGGTGGTCGGCCTTGGGTGGGGGGGATGAATCTAAACTATAGCCTTCATTTTAACTTTTTTTTTTTTTTTTTTTTTTTGAGACTGAGACTCACTCTGTCTCCCAGGCTGGAGTGCAGTGGTGTGATCTCGGCTCACTGCAACCTCCTCTTCCCAGGTTCAAGTGATTCTTGTACCTCAGCCTCCTGAGTAGCTGGGAGTACAGGCGTGCGCCACCAAGCCTGGCCCACAATATGCTCTTAATTCCAGGAAGTGGCACAAAAATATATAGCCAAGGGGAAAAGAGGCTAAAGTGTTGAAATGTCCCATCTCATTGCTATTAGAAAAGTATGTTGAAACCATGCCTATCATTTATCCTCTTGTGAGCAAGAGACTTAATTTAATTTATTATTATTATTATTTATTTATTTATTTTTCTTTTTGAGATGGGGTCTCGCTCTGTCACCCAGGCTGGAGTGCAGTGGCATGATCTCAGCTGACTGCAACCTCCGCCTCCCGGGTTCAAGCGATTCTTCTGCCTCAGCCTCCCGAGTAGCTGGGACTACAGGCACACGCCACCATGCCCGGCTAATTTTTGTATTTTTAGCAGAGACGGGGTTTCACCATATTGGCCAGGCTGGCCTTGAACTCCTGACCTCATGATTCACCTGCTTTGGCCTCCCAAAGTGCTGGGATTACAGGTGTGAGCCACCATTCCCTGCCCTTAATTTTATTTTTTAAAAAATTTATTATTATTATTTTTTTCCCAAGATAGAGTCTTGCTCTGTCACCCAGACTGGAGTGCAATGGTATGATCTCGGCTCACTGCAACCTCCGCCTCCTGGGTTCAAGTGATTCCCCTGCCTCAGCCTCCAGAGTAGCTGGGAGTAAAGGCTCGTGCCACCATGCCCAGCTAATTTTTGTGTTTTTAATAGAGATGGGGTTTCACCGTGTTGGCCAGGCTGGTCTCGAACTGACCTCAAATGATCTGCCTGCTTCAGCCTCCCAAAGTATTGGGATTACAGGCATGAGCCACTGGGCCTTGCCAAAAAAGACAGTAATAGTGAATGAAGTCTACTTAATAGTATTGTACCAATGTTAATTTCATAGTTTTGACAAATGTGGCATGGTTATGTAAGACGCTCAGATTAGGGGAAGCCAGCATCGTCCAAAATTTGCTTTCTTTCTTTTTTCCTTTTTTTTTTTTTTTTTTTTAGACAGAGTTTCACTCTTGTTGCCCAGGCTGGAGTGCAATAGCAATGAAGCGATCTCGGCTCACTGCAATCTCTGCCTCCTGGGTTCAAGTGATTCTCCTGCCTTAGCCTCCCGAGTAGCTGGGATTACAGGTGCACGCCACCATGCCCTTTGTATTTTTAGTAGATATGGGGTTTCTCCATGTTGGTCAGGCTGGTTTCGAACTACTGACCTCGTGATCCTCCCGCCTCGATCTCCCAAAGTGCTGGGATTACAAGCGTGAGCCACCGTGCCCGGCCCAAAATTTGTTTTCTTTTGCTTGCATAGCAGTGGTGCTGTTTCACCTTGCATGGTGGCCCAGTTAAGTGTCACTTGTCCCAGCCTTCATTGTAGCCAGGTGTAGCCATGGAGGGCACCGTCTGTCTAGTGAAAAATGAACAGTGATGAGGCATGGCGTTTCTGGGTGTGGGCCTTCTAACACCAAGTGTGGGCTACTCTGTGCTCTTTCTCCTCCATGGAGTAGAAACAGGGACGTTCCTCCAACCCAGCACCAACCCTGCAACAGGGACAGTGCTCAAGGTGATGGCTGTTAGGAGTTACCTTGTGTCCCCTCAAAGATATGTCAAAGTCTTAGCCCTCAGTGTCTGTGAATGAGACCTGATTTGGAAATCTATTTGCAGGTATTACCAAGTTAAATGATGTCATTAAGGTGGGCCCCAGTCCAAAATGACTTCATGCTTGGATATTCTTGAAACTGCTACATTCTTGGGTCTCTGTTATATAACAGCTTAGTTTTTTTTTTTGAGATGGAGTCTCGTTCTGTCACCCAGGCTGGAGTGCAATGGCGCGATCTCAGCTCACTGCAACCTCCGCTTCCCGGGTTCAAGCGATTCTCCTGCCTCAGCCTTCTGAGTAGCTGGGATTACAGGCACTTGCCACCACGTCTGGCTAATTTTTGTATTTTCAGTAGAGACAGGGTTTCACCATGTTGGCCAGGCTGGTCTTGAACTCCTCAAGTGATCTTCTTGCCTTGGCCTCCCAAAGTGCTGGGATTACAGGCGTGAGCTGCCTCGTCCAGCCACAGCTTAGTGTTTTTGTTTGCTTGTTTTTGGAAATATTGGACCAGTGTCTTTTATTTATTATTATTATTATTATTATTTGTTTGTTTGGAGACAGTCTCACACTGTCACCCAGGCTGGAGTGCAATGGCACGATCTCGGCTCACTGCAACCTCTGCCTCCCGGGTTCAAGCAATTCTCCTGCCTCAGCCTCCTGAGTAGCTGGGATTACAGGTGCCCACCACCACACCTGGCTAATTTTTTGTAATTTTTAGTAGAGACGGGGTTTCACTATGTTGGCCAGACTGGTCTCGAACTCCTGACCTCGTGATCTGCCCGCCTCATCCTCCCGAAGTGCTGGGATTACAGGCGTGAGCCACCGCACCCGGCCTTACTATTATTATTATTTTTAAAGCGACAGGTTTTCCCTGTGTTGCCCAGGTTGGAGTGCAGTGGCACGATCATGGCTTACTGAAGTCGATAATTCCTGGGCTCCAGTGATCCTCCTGCCTCAGCCTCCCAAAAAGCTGGGACTACAGATGCACACCACTATGCCTGGCTAATTTTTTATTTTTGGTAGAGACGGTATTTTTTATGTTGCTCAGGCAGGTCTTGAACTCCGGGCCTCAACCGATCCTCCTGCCTTGGCCTCCCAAAGCGCTGGGGTTACAGCACTCACCATGCCTAGCCTGACTAGTGGCCACTTTACAATAAGAGGAGATGACAGAGAGGGATAAAGGGAAGATGGCCATGTGAAGATGGCCATGTGAAGATGGAGGCAGAGATTAGAGTGATGCAACCATAAGCCAAGGAACGCCAGGGGCTACCAGAAGCTGGAAGAGGCAAGAAAGAGCCTGCAGAGGGAGCATGGCCCTGCTGACACCTTGATTTCTGACTTCTAGCTACCAGAACTGTAAAAGAATACATTTCTGTTTTGTTAAGCCACCCAGTTGGTGACACTGTTATGGCAGCCCTCGGCAATGAAAACCTTGGTAGAACAAGAAATAGCAAGAAGCTACATCCCAAGTGACCCAACAGAAAGACGCTCTTGGCCAGGCGCAGTGGCTCATGCCTATAATCCCAGCAGTGTGGGAAGCCAAGGCGGGTGGATCACCTGAGGTCAGGAGTTCGAGACCAGCCTGGCCAACATGTTGAAAACCCATCTTTACTAAAAATACAAAAATTAGCTGGGCATGGTGGCGGGCACCTGTAATCCCAGCTACTCAGGAGGCTGAGGCAGGAGAATCACTTGAACCCGGGAGGCAGAAGTTGCAATGAGCTGAGACTGTGCCACTGCACTCCAGCGTGGGCAACAGAGTAAGACTCTGTCTCAAAGAAAAAGAAATAAAAGAGACGCTTTCATGCCGTTTAGTATCAGTTACCTCAAGGTAGTTACCCGAGAAAGATTCGAGCTTGGATATTCTCTAAACTGCTCCCTTTTAGGGTCTCTTTAGTTTAGGTTAGTTTTTTTGTTTTTGTTTTTTTTTTTTTGAGACAGGGTCTTACTCCTCAGTAACCCGGACTGGAGTGCAGGGGCACGATCATGGCTCACTGCAGCTTCAACCTCCTGGGCTCAAGCGATCCTCCTGCCTCAGCTTCCCAAATAGCTGGGACCACAGGCACGCACCAGCCTGCCTGGGTAGTTAAAAGAAAATTTTTTTTCGTAGAGACAGGCGTCTTGCCATATTGCTCAGGCTTGTCTTGAACTGGTTTCATGCAATCCTCCTGCCTAGGTCTCCCAAAGTGCTGAGATTACAGGTGTGAGCCACCGTGCCCAGTCAGCTTTATTATTATCATTATTTTTTTTGAGACGGAGTTTTGCTCTTGTTGCCCAGGCTGGAATGCAATGGTGCAATCTCGGCTCACCGCAACCTCCGCCTCCCAGGTTCAAGCGATTCTCCTGCCTCAGCCTTCCGAGTAGCTGGGATTACAGGCACACACCACCACGCCCGGCTAATTTTTGTAATTTTCGTAGAGACGGGGTTTCTCCATGTTGGCCAGGCTGGTCTCAAACTCCTGACTTCAGGTGATCCGCCCGCCTCGGCCTCCCAAAGTGTTGGGATTACAGTCGTGAGCCACTGCGCCTGGCCCATTTTTTTTTTTATATACTCTACTAATAGACTTTGTGACATTGAATGCTAATGTGTCTTTCTCCCGGAAGCTCCTCCTTCGTTTTCCTTCTTTTTTCTTTTTGGCTCTTTCCATGTGTTTTGGGAAAGTTAACTTTCTCCTGTCTTGGAACATCCCTTGTTGAGTACTACCCTGTCTTTGTGACTGTCTGCTTTTGAGTACTGCTTTCGAGAGAGAATAGTAGAAGTTGTAAGAGACGTATGTGACAAATTTGGCATCCTGGAACACCAAGAGGATTACCAGTTTTTTAGAAAGCAGCATGAATCAACCTCAATTATTCGTAAGTAAAATTAGAGTAGTTTCAAGCTGTCACTTCTTTCTGTCCTACACACGTTATTCAAATAAGTTGGTGGAAGAATGTTGTTTGGGTTTACAATAGGGAATTATGGGGACATAAATCTGGGTCTAAATTAGTGAAATTTAAAATGGGAAATTGCTTAACTCTTAGAGGCGGCAGAGTGTAGTGATCGAGAGGGTAGAGTGTGACACTGGGTTGTCTGGTTGGAGCCTTACCTCTGCCATGTCTTGGCTGTGTGATCTTGGGAGAGCTCCTTAACTTCTCTGGTCCTGATATGGTTTGGATCTGTGTCCCCTCCAAATCTCCTGTCAGAGTGTAGTCCCCAGTGTTGGAGGTGGGTCCTGGTGGGAGGTGATCGGATCATGGGGGTGGCATTCTCATGGTTTAGTACCATCCTTCCAGTGCTACATAGTGTGTGGGTTATCATGAGATCTGGTTGTTTGGAAGCGTGTAGCACCTCCTGCCTCATTCTCTTTTCTTCTCTGGCCATGTAAGACATACCTGCTTCCCCTTCCCCTTCTGCCATGATTCTAAGTTTCCTGAGGCCTTCCCAGAAGCCGATCAGATGCCAGCATCATGCTCCCTGTACAGCCCGTGGAACCATGGCTATACCGTGGGTAAAAGAGCCACTGAAACCTCTTTTCTTTATAAATTACCTAGTCTTGGGTATTTCTTTATAGCAATGCAAGAATGGACTAATATAGGGCCTCATCTCCTCGTCTTAGGTCTTGGCTCGCTGCAACCTCCGCCTCCTGGGTTCAAGGAGTTCTCATGCCTCAGCCTCCGGAGTAGCTGGGATTACAGGCATATGCCACCATGCCTGGCTAATTTTTTTTTTTCTTGAGGCAGAGTCTCACTCTGTTGCCCAGGCTGGAGTGCAGTGGCACAATCTCAGCTCACTGCAACCTCCGCCTCTCGGGTTCAAGTGATTCTCCTGCCTCAGCCTCCTGAGTAGCTGGGACAACAGGCACATGGCACCACACCCGACTAATTTTTTGTATTTTTAGTAGAGACGGGATTTCACCGTGTTAGCCAGGATGGTCTCGATCTCTTGACCTCAGGTGATCTGCCTGCCTTGGCCTCCCAAAGTGCTGGGATTACAGGCATGAGCCACCACACCTGGCCAAACAATTCTTTCTGTTTCTAACTGTGGCAAAATATACACAATATAAAATGTACCATCTTAATTTTTTTTTTTTTTGAGATGGGGTCTCGCTATTGGGAGATGGGGTTGCCCGTGGCGGTCTCAAACTCCTGGCCTCAAAAAGTCTTGGCCTCCTAGAGCACTGGGATTACAGGCATGAACCATCGCCTCCAGCCCATCTTAACAATTTGTAAGTGAACAGTTCAGTGACATTAAGTACATCACCTTGTTATGCAACCAGCACCGCGAGCCTTCTTCAGGATGTTTTCATCTTTCCAAGCCGAAACTCTGTACCCATTGAGCAATAATTTCCTATTCCCTGCTTCCTTGCAGTCCCTGGAAAGCACTATTCTACCTTTTTGTCACTGTGAATTTGACTACTCTGCATATGATGTTATGCATTTCTGGCAGGAATTCCACATAAATGATGCGTCCTTTTGAGTGTAGCCTATTAGGGGACATGTGATACGATGTGCCGATGTTAACTGTGATCAATTACAGCCTGAGGTCTTTTTTTTTTTTTTTTTTTTTTTAAGAGACAGGGTCTCACTATGTTGTCCAGGGTGAAATGCAGTCGTGTGATCATAGCTCACTCCAGCCTTGATCTTCCACCTTGGCCCCTGAGTAGCTGGGACTACAGGTGCATGCTATCACACCTGACTTTTTAAAAATTTTTATTTTTAGTAGAGACAAGGTCTCCCTATGTTACCTAGGCTGGTCTTGTACCCTTCGGCTCAAGTGATCCTCCAGCCTCAGCATCCCAAATTGCTGGGATTACAGTCATGAGCTACCATGTCCAGCTCACCCTGGGGTCTTTAGCCCCAAACTTTTGGGCTGCCTTGAGAGGTTGGAGAAGGCTGAAGAAAGCCAAAAATGTGTGGTCCAGACTTGAGGTGGGACAGGGTAAGTCAGGTCTTGCAGGCAACTGTCTCCTGCAGATGCAGAGAGGGGACTTGAGGCACCAGAGGGACTGCTGCATAGGCGGTGATAAAACAGTCCATCAGGACGGGCACAGTGACTCATGCCCGTCATCCCAGCACTTTGGGAGGCCGAGGCGGGCGGATCACCTGAGGTCAGGAGTTCGAGACCAGCCTGGTCAACATGGTGAAACCCCATTTCTACTAAAAATACAAAAATTAGCCGGGCATGGTAGCGCATGCCTGTAATCCCAGCTACTCCGGAGGCTGAAGAATGAGAATTGGTTGAACCTGGGAGGTAGAGGCTGCGATGAGCCGAGATCGCGCCACTGCACTCCAGCCTGGGTGAGAGAGCGAGACTCCAGCCTGGGTGAGAGAGCGAGACTCCAGCGTGGGTGAGAGAGCGAGACTCCAGCCTGGGTGAGAGAGCGAGACTCCATCTCAAAACAACAAGAACAACAACAAAACCCCAGCCCATCAGCCCACAGGGCTATTGTCAGGATTAAGTACATTAATGCAGTGCTTGGTACGTAGCAAGTGTTCAGCAGCTGTTAGCCAGTTCTACAAGATTTCCAACAGCTGGTGATACCATTCTGAGACTATCAAGTTGCTCACCACTCCAGCTTGCCTGGTGATAGTACCTTTATTTCTTGGCATTTCCCAAGACTCGAGAAATTCAGCAGCCCTGCTGGCACTGAGACCAAATATTCTGTGTCCCTCAAGAAATATTTCATAAATAGGACAGGGCAGGGTAGCTCATGCCTGTAATCTCAACACTTTGGGAGGCCAAGGTGGGAGGATTGCTTGAGCCCAGGAGTATGAGACCAGCCTGGGTAACATAGCGAAACCCTGTCTCTGAAAAAAAAGAAAAATTAGCCAGGCATGAGGGCACACAACTGTGGTCCCAGCAACTTGGGAGGCTGAGGCGGGAGGATCACTTGAGCCTGGGAGGTAGAGGCTGCAGTGAACTATGATTGCACCACTGCACTCCAGCCTGGGTGGCAGAATGAGACCTTTTCTCAAAAAAAAAAAAGGGAGAAATATTTCTTTTTTTTTTTTTTTGAGACAGAGTCTAGCTCTGTTGCTAGGCTGGGGTGCAGTGGCGTGATCTCGGCTCACTGCAACCTCCGTCTCCCGGGTTCAAGCGATTCTCCTGCCTCAGCCTCCCGAGTAGCTGGGACTATAGGTGTGTGCCACCATGCCCAGCTAATTTTTGTATTTTTAGTAGAGATGGGGTTTCACCATGTTGGCCAGGATAGTCTCGAACTCCTGACCTCATGATCCACCTGCCTCGGCCTCCCAAAGTGCTGGGATTACAGGCTTGAGCCACCAGGCCCGGCTGAGAAATATTTCATAAGTCATAGAACTAAGGAAAGTATAATAACTGAAGTTGAAGAACTGAGGTATACCCTGCAGCTTCCTCATGACCATCACAATCCACTTCTGCTTCATGGTGTAGTCTATTCTCCACACTGCAGCCAGAGGGAGCCTTTGTTTTTCCTTTTTAGCAAAACTTTTCAAATTTGTATATCAGTTTTTTTCTTTTTTAAATTGAGCCAGGCAGGGTGGCTGTTTTCTGTAATTTCAACACTTTGGGAGGCCAAGGCGGTAGGATCACTTGAGACTAGGGGTTTGATACCAGCCTGGAAAACACAGTGAGACCTCATCTCTACAAAAAATACAAAATATTAGCTGGGAGTGGAGGTGTGTGCCTGTAATCCTGGCTGCTCAGGAGGCTGAGGTGGGAGGATGACTTGTGCCCAAGAGTTCGAGGCTGTAGTGAGCCGAGATCACGCTACTGCACTCCAGCCTGCGTGACAGAGAGAGACCCTGTCTCAATAAACAAACAAAGTTGAACTGAAATTCACAAAACATAAAATTAAGTTTTAGGCTGGGCACGGTGGCTCACGCCTGTAATCCAGGCACTATGGGAGGCTGAGGTGGGCAGATCACCTGAGGTCAGGAGTTCGAGACCAGCCTAGCCAACATGGTGAAACCCTGTCTCTACTAAAAATACAAAAAATTAGCTGGGCGTAGTGGCGGGTACCTGTAATCCCAGCTACTCGGGAGGCTGGGGCAGGACTGGGCAAGAAGAGCGAAACTCCATCTCAAAAAAAAAAAGTTTAAAAAGAACAGTTCAGTGGCAGTACATTTGCAATGTTATGCAACTGCCACGACATTTAAAAACAAAAAACCACACACACACACACAAAATGAGACAAGTTCTCACTATGTTGCCAAGACTGATCTCAAATTCCTGGGCTCCAGTGATCCTCCCGCCTTGGCCTCCCAAGTAGCTGAGATCACAGGCAGCTAACCACCTCTATTTAGCTTCAGAATATTTTCATTATCCCCAAAAGAAACCTGTTGTCAGTAAACTTGTGTTGAAGGCCATAGCCAGAACCCCTATAGTATGGGGGTTTCTGGGGAGGTGTTCTATGCACGGTTTTGTAGGGGCATCCTTTGCTATGCCCTCATATTATTCTACTTTGCTTTCCCCCTCTTCCCATTTAGGTCTGAGCTGGGTAAACAATTAATTGAATCACTCATCGATTTATTCATGGATGGTCATTTATTTTGTGTCAGGCATTAGACCAGATGGTAAGGCTACCAGGATGGAATCACTTGCCCTTGCACTCAAGGTAGTTTCATTTGATAGAAGTGACAGATGCAACAACGTGCTATTATATGTGGTATAGGCCAGGCATGGTGGCCCACGCCTGTAATCCCAATGCTTGGGAGCCTCAGGTTGGAAGATTGCTAAAGCCAGGAATTTGACACCAGCCTGGGCAATATAGTGAGACCCCTGTCTCTACAAAAAAAAATAAAAAATAAAAACTAGCTGGGTATGGTGGTACGTGCCTATAGTCCCAGCTACTAGGGAGGCTGAGGTAGAAGGATCCCTTGAGCCCAGGAAGTTGGGGCTGCAGTGAGCTATGATCATGCCACTGCACTCCAGCCTGGGCGACAGAGCAAGATCTTGTCTCAAAAAAAAAATGTGGTATATATTAGAGGCCAGCAAAGTATTGCCTGAGGGCCAAATCTGGCCCCCTGTGTTTCCTTGTAAATAAAGTTTTATTGGCACAGAGCTGTCAGAGGTGTTTGAACCAGAGCAACTGCATCTTGAATAGGGGCTGGGTAAAATAAGGCTGAGACCTACTGGGCAGCATTCCCAGGAGGTTAAGGCATTCTTAGTCACATGATGAGATAGGAGGTTGGCACAAATAAAGGTCATAAAGACCTTGCTGATAAAACAAGTTGCAGTAAAGAAACTGGCCAAAATCCACCAAAACCAAGAGGGCGACAAGAATGACCTCTAGTCGTCCTCACTGCTACACTCTCACCGGCACCCTGACAGTTTACAAATGTCATGGCAATGTCAAGAAGTTACCCTATATGGTCTAAAAAGGAGAGGTACGGGCTGGGTGCAGTGCCTCACGCCTGTAATCCCAGCACTTTGGGAGGCCGAGGCGGGTGGATCACCTGGGGTCAAGAGTTTGAGACCAGCCTGGCCAACGTGGAGAAACCTCGTTTCTACTAAAAATACAAAATTAGCCGGGCATGGTGGTGCATGCCTGTAATCCCAGCTACTCGGGAGGCTGAGGCAGGAGAATCACTTGAATCTGGATGGCGGAGGTTGCAGTGAGCCGAGATCGTGCCATTGCACTCCAGCCTGAGTAGCAAAAGTGAAACTCCATAAAAAAAAAAAAAAAAAAAAAAAAAAAAAAAAAAGGAGAAGTATGAATAATGCACCCTTTGTTTAGCATATAATCAAGAAATAACCATAAAAATGGGCAACCAGCAGCCCTCAGGGCTGCTCTGTCTATGGAGTAGCCATTCTTTTATTCCTTCTCTTTCCTAATAAACTTGCTTTCACTTTATGGACTAGCCCTGAATTCTTTCTTGCACGAGATCCAAGAACCCTCTCTGGGGGGTCTGGATCTGGACCGCTTTCCGGTAACAGAGCCCTGAGCATTTGTTTATGTGTTGTGTATGGCTGCTTTCATGATGCTATGGCAGAGTTGAGTCGCTGGGGAAGAGACCATCTGGCCTTCAAAACTAAAAATATTTACTACCTGGCCCTTTAAGGAAAAAGGTTTGCTAACCCCTGGTATATATAATTAGGGCAAATTTTAATTTTTTTTTTTTTTGAGACAGATTCTCGCTCTGTCACCCAGGCTGGAGTGCAGTGGCGCCATCTCAGCTCACCGCAACCTCCGCTTCCTGGGTTCAAGTGATTCTCCTGCCTCAGCCTCCTGAGTAGCTGGGATTACAGGTGCGCCACCATGCCTGGCTAATTTTCGTATTTTCAGTAGAGACCGGGCTTCACCATGTTGGTCAGGCTGGTCTCGAACTCCTGACCTCGTGATCCACCCACCTTGGCCTCCCAAAGTGCTGGGATTACAGGCGTGAGCCACTGTGCCCAGCCTAATTAGGGCAAATTTAAAGTGGATGGAAAGCCTTGGAGACTGAGAGAGTCAATTAATAGCTGGGGTTGGGGAAGGTTGCAAGGGTAGAAAAGGGTTGCTGGTTCTAAAACTTAGGTAAATAAATGCATAAACCTTAAGCATATGGCTTGATGAGTTTTTTGCATATGTATATATCATGTAACCACCACCAGTATCAAGAGATAGGACATTTTGGCCAGGTAAGGTGGCTCATGCTTATAATCCCAGCACTTTGGGAGGTTGAGGCAGGAGGATCACTTGAGGCCCAGGAGATAGAGACCAGCCTGGGAAACACAGTGGGGTCCAGTCCCTAGCAAAAAAAAAAAAAAAAAAAAAAAAAAAAAAAAGAAAATTAGCTGGTTGTGGTGATGTGTGCTTGTAGTCCCAGCTACCTGGGTGGCTGAGCGGGGAGGATTGCTTGAGCCCGGGAGGTTGAGGCTGCAGTGAGCCATGGTCGTGCCACTGCACTCCAGACTGGGTGACAGAGCGAGACTCCGTCTCAAAAAGAAAAAAAAATAAAAAATAAAAAAATAAAAAAGTAAATAAAATGAGATAGGACATTTTCAGCCCTAGAAGGCTCTCAGAATCATTTGTTTAAAGCACACTGTGCTGTAAATTGAGTGCTACATCCTACCTTTTTCGTTTTCTTTTTTTTTTTGAAACAGAGTCTTGCTCTGTCACCCAGGCTGGAGTGCAGTGGTGCAATCTCAGCTCACTGCAACCTCCATCTCCTGGATTCAAGCGATTCTCCTGCCTCAGCCTCCCGAGTAGCTGGGATTACAGGTGCCTGCCACCACACCCAGCTCATTTTTGTATTTTTAGTAGAGACACGGTTTCACCATGTTGGTCAGGCTGGTTTCGAACTCCTGACCTCAGGTGATCAGCCCGATTTGGCCTCCCAAAGTGCTAGAATTACAGGCGTGAGCCACCACGCCCAGCCACCATCTCTATTTTTTAAATAAAAAATACAAATAAATTAAAAAAAATTGAATGTATTCTTGCTATCTTACTGTATATTTGTACCCTTTGACCCACTTCCCTTCATCCTCTGCCCACCCTTGCCAGTTTCTGTTATCAATTTTTCCAGGGAATACATTTTTGAGATCTCACGGCATGGTGACCACAGTTAATAATAACATATATTTCAAAATTGCTAAGAAAGTAAATTTCAAATGTTCTTACCACACACATACACACACACACAAAAGAGTATGTGAGGTGACGGATATGTTAACTAGCTTGGTTTAATTATTCCACAATGTATACATCTATCAAAACATCACCTGGTATCCCACCCATGTATATTATTGCAATTATTTTTTAGGTCTGGGCTGGGTAAACAATTAATTAAATCACTCATTGATTTGTTCATGAATGGTCATTTATTTTGTGTCAGGCATTAGACCAGATGGTAAGGCTACCAGGATGGAATCACTTGCCCTTGCACTCAAGGTAGTTTCATTTGATAGAAGAGGGAAAAAGAAGGCTGGGCATGGTGGCTCACGCCTGTAATCCCAGCACTTTGGGAGGCCGAAGTGGGTGGATCACCTGAGGTCAGGAGTTCGAGACCAGCCTGGCCAAGATGGTGAAACCCCATCTCTACTAAAAATACAAAAATTAGCTGGGTGTGATAGTGCATGCCTGTAATCTCAACTACTCGGGAGGCTGAGGCTGGAGAATTGCTTGAACCCAGAAGGCAGAGGCTGCGGTGAGCTGAGATAGTGCCACCGCACTCCAGCCTGGGTGACAGAGTGAGACTCCGTCTCAAAAAAATAAAAAAGGTTGTCGGCTGTGTTGTCCAGGCTGGTCTCGAACTCCTGGGCTCAAGTGATTTTTATGCTTTGGCTTCCCAAAGGTGAAAGGCAAAGTAATCCTTGCCTGCTATGGTTACAGGCACGATCCACGGTGCCCGGCCATATTCCATGTTTGATAGCAGAGTAGAATGACTATATTTAAAAAAATGTATTTTACTTAGGGGATGGATACCCTAAATACCCTGATTTAATCACTATGCATTATATACACGTAAAAAATTTCTCTGGCCGGGCGCGGTGGCTCACGCTTGTAATCCCAGTACTTTGGGAGGCCGAGGCGGGCGAATCACGAGGTCAGGAGATCGAGACCACGGTGAAACCCCGTCTCTACTAAAAATACAAAAAACTAGCCGGGCGTGGTGGTGGGCGCCTGTAGTCCCAGCTACTCGGAGAGGCTGCGGCAGGAGAATGGCGTGAACCCGGGAGGCAGAGCTTACAGTGAGCCGAGATTGCGCCACTGCACTCCAGCCTGGGCGACAGAGCGAGACTCCGTCTCAAAAAAAAAAAAAAAAAAAAAAAAAAAAAAAAAAAAAAATTCTCATGTACACCATAATTTGCACAAATAAAAAAAGTATTCCTTCTTGGCCAGACGCAGTGGCTCATGCCTGTAACCCCAGCACTTTGGGAGGTCGGAGGGGCGGATCACTTGAGGTCAGGAGTTCGAAACCAGCCTGGCCAACATGGTGAAACCCTGTCACTACTAAAAATACCTGTCACTACTAAAAATACAAAAATTAGCCACGTGTGGTGGCACGTGCTTGTAGTCCCAGCTACTTGGGAGGCTGAGGCATGAGAATTGCTTGAACCTGGGAGGCAGAGGTTGCAGTGAGCCGAGATCGCACCACTGCACTCCAGCCTGCATGACAGTGAGAGACTTAGGTGATGGGTACCCTAAATACCCTGATTTAATCACTATGCATTATATACGTGTAAAACATTTGTCATGTACACCATAACTTGCACAAATAAAAAAAGTATTCCTCCTGTCTAACTGCAACTTATACTCTTAGACAAAAATCTCTCCACTTCCCACCACTCCCCGTTCAGCCCCTGGTAATCATCATTCTTCTCTCTGCATCTTTGAGTTCAACTTTTTTAGATCTCATAGAGGAGTGAGATCATGTGGAATTGGTCTTTCTGTGCCTGGCTTTTGCATTTAGCATAACATCCCTCAGCATTTTGCTTGCATGCTAATGATGGCCTCGGTGCCTGGAATTCCATTGACAGACGCATGCTTGTGTCTGACAAGCTTCTCCCCAGAGAGCGCTTAGAGCCGCTCTCCCGATCTGAGGCATGATGCCCACAGGAGGGCACAAGAGCTCCGTCATTACATCTAGGTTTTAGGCGTTGCCTCAAGAGGAGCCTTTTATTTTTTTTTTTTTTGAGACGGAGTCTCGCTCTGTTGCCCAGGCTGTAGTGCAGTGGCACAATCTCGGCTCACTGCAACCTCCACTTCCCGGGTTCAAGCGATTCTTCTGCCTCAGCCTCCCCAACAGCCGGGACTTCAGGTGTGTACCACCACGTCTGGCTAATTATTTTTATTTTTTGTAGAGATGAGGTCTTGCTATGCTGCCCAGGCTGGCCTTGAACTCCTGGCCTCAAGTAATCCTCCCCACCTTGGTCTCCCAAAGTGTTGGGATTACAGGCGTGAGCCACCACACCTGATCCCACTTGGATTTTTTTAGAGGATAAATTGTATGTTTAGTCTTTGCCTTAGAATGGGTACAGGTGAGACTGGCTGGCTCTCTAGGCATTCACTCATATAAGAATGGTTTCCCATGGGTTTTCATGTCCTTAGCAACTTTGTTCTCTTTAATATCTTCAATAGCCCCACTCATGAGTTGGGAGGACAGAAATTAGGCAGAGATAAAGGGGAACACATTGATTTGCTTTCTCTGTAAATTTTAATTAGCACAGAAACTATTTTTAGAAAAATCACTAAACCAATCACTTCTCCAATTACTTCTCCTTTTGCCCTGAAAGTAGTTAATGATGGGAAATGGCTTTCCCCCAAATCTCAATTCTTTTTTTCCCCCGCCTCTGTCTCACTCTGTTATTCATGGGCTGCCTGCTTTTATTTGACATCATGTCCACTGGTGGTCTTTCCAAGTGTTCTCTTTTTTTTTTTTTTCTTTTTCTGAGATGGAGTTTCGCCCTGTCCCCCAGGCTGGAGTGCAGTGGTGTGATCTTGGCTTACTGCAACCTCTGCCTCCAGCGTTCAAGCAATTCTCCTGCCTCAGCCTCCTGAGTAGCTAGGGTTACAAGCGTGCGCCACCATGCCTGGCTAATTTTTGTATTTCTAGTAGAGATGGGGTTTCACCATGTTGGCCAGGCTGGTCTTGAACTCCTGACCTTGTGATCTGCCTGCCTCGGCCTCCCAAAGTGCTGGGATTACAGGCATGAGCCACTGTGCCCAGCCCCAAGTGTTCTCTTCGA
The DNA here is from genome assembly GCF_009828535.3 of Hylobates moloch. Lineage (NCBI taxonomy): Eukaryota > Metazoa > Chordata > Mammalia > Primates > Hylobatidae > Hylobates > Hylobates moloch. The sequence continues at coordinate 46,846,180 of NW_026652287.1, read as the reverse complement.
CTGCGTCTTCACTTTGCTTTTTTGATAGTTTATTTGGAAAATGGTTTCAGGAAGCAGTAACAAGGACATTGGGAGAGGCAGACAGGTTAGGAGGAAAACCAATGAAGACTGTATTATTGAGCTACTCCTGCAAGTAAATGGTGCAGAAAAAAAGTCAGAACAGTCCCCCTAGTGGATGAGGGTGGGGAGTGACACATTCTATTCACTCATTCTGCACTGGTTGAGCGTTACCTCCTGGGGGCTTTATCTCTTCCTAACTTCTGGCAGCATCTGCACACAGACAGACTTCAATAGCTGCAAAAAAGCTCCGAGGCAGAAAAATGAGTTACTGTGGCTGATACTTGAGGTGGGAGGCAGTCTGGGTGCATGGAACTTCTGCCACTTCTACAGGCGTGAGCCACCTCACCCGGCCCAGGGCAGGGATTTTTGCCTGTTGTATTTACTGCCACATTCCCATTGCCTTAGACAAAATCTGAGGAGTTAAAACAATAAATCCTAAAGAAGTGCTTGATGGATCCTAACTGCTAATGCTTTAGTTCAGGTCTTTGTGACTCATCTGGATGCTGTCGAAGAGACAGAGCTGGACACCGGTTAAAAGTGGTAAAGACAGTTTTATTCAGTACTATTGTAATAGGGGAGAAGAGACTTCAGCAGAGAAATGAGCTCAATTTCCAAAACAGCAAAGACAGATTGGCATTTACAGCCGATGAGCAGAGTGAAGGGTTTAGTGGATGAAAAATGACTAAGAGGAAACATCAAGCATAGGGGGATTCTTTTTTATTTTTAATAGAGACAGGGTCTTACTATGTTGCCCAGGCTGGTCTTGAACTCCTGGCCTCCAGCAATCTTCCTGCTTTTCCCTCTCAAAGTGCTGGGATTACAGGCATGAGCCACTGCACTCGGCAGATAGGGGGATACTTGCCAAATCATTGCTGTAGACAATGTTTGTGTCTCCTTCAAATTCATGTTTTTTTTTTTTTTTAATTTTATGGAGTCTCGCTCTGTTGCCCAGGCTGGAGTGCAGTGGCATGATTCTCGGCTTACTGCAATCTCCACCTTCCAGGTTCAAATGATTCTCCTGCCTCAGCCTGCCAAGTAGCTGGAATTACAGGCACATGTCACCACATCTGGCTAATTTTTTTTTTTTTTTTGAGATGGAGTCTCGCTCTGTCGCCTAGGCTGGAGTGCAGTGGCGCAATCTCGGCTCACTGCAAGCTCCGCCTCCCGGGTTCACGCCATTCTCCTGCCTCAGCCTCTCCGAGTAGCTGGGACTACAGGCACCCGCCACCACGCCCGGCTAATTTTTTGTATTTTTAGTAGAGACGGGGTTTCACCGTGGTCTCAATCTCCTGACCTCGTGATCCGCCCACCTTGGCCTCCCAAAGTGCTGGGATTACAAGCATGAGCCACGGCGCCCGGCCTACACCTGGCTAATTTTTGTATTTTTAGTAGAGACAGGGTTTTGCCACGTTGGCCAGGCTGGTCTCGGACTCTTGACCTCAGGTGATCCACCTGCCTTGGCATCCCAAAATGCTGAGATTACAGGCGTGAGCCACTGCGCCAGGCCCAAATTCATGTGTTGAAACCTAATCCCCAATGTGATGGTGTTGGAGGCAGGGCCTTTGGGAGGTGATAAAGTTATGAGACTGGAGCCCTTAGGAATGGGATTAGTGCCTCTATCAAAGAGATCCCAGAGGGGTCCCTCAACCCTTCCACCATGTGAGGACACAGTGAAAAAATGGCCATCTATGAACCAGATTCTCAGCAGGCACTGAATGTGCTGGTGCCTTGCTCTTGGACTTCCCAGCCACTAGAACTGTGGGAAATGAATTTCTGTTGCTTTTAAGCCATTCAATCTATGTTATTTTGTTAGAGTAGCCCAAATGGATTAAGAGGCTAACTTAAAGATTCTTGCTGAAGTCTGGCCAGGGTGATAAAATATTAAGGGTGGGGTATAATTTAGCAGGATTCTTTGCCAAGACTGACAGAAGCAGGCTAAGGACAGGATCCAAGAATGATGCCTAGTTGAAAAGAGGAGTCAGGCGCGGTGGCTCATGCCTGCAGTCCTAGCACTTGGGGAGGCTAGTGTGAAGCTTGCTTGAGCCCTAGGAGTTCAAGACCAGCCTGGGCAAAATAAAGAGACCCCATCTCTACCAAAAAAAACAAAAAATAAAAATAAAAATAAAAAAATTAGGCAGGCATAGTAGTGCATGCCTATGGTCCCAGCTATTCAAGAGGCTGAGCCAAGAGGATCACTTCAGCTCTGGTGGCTGAGGTTACAGTGAGCACTGTGATCACTGCTGCACTCTAGCCTGGGTGACAGAGCGAGACCTTGTTTCCAAAAAAAAAAAAAAAAAAAAGAAAAAAAAGAGAGTCTTTATCAATGCTTTCATGGCCTCGTTTTTTTTTTTTTTTTTGAGACAAGTTCTCACTAAGTTGCTCAGGCTGGAGTGCAGTGGCATGATCTCACCTCACTGCAACCTCTGCCTCTCAGGTTCAAGCAATTCTCCTGCCTCAGCCTCCCAAGTAGCTGGGATTACAGGTGTGCACTACCACACACAGATAATTTTTTTTTTTTTTTTTTGAGACAGAGTCTCGCTCTGTTGCTCAGGCTGGAGTGCAGCGGTGCAATCTCGGCTTACTGCAAGCTCCGCCTCCCGGGTTCACGCCATTCTCCTGCCTCAGCCTCCTGAGTAGCTGGGACTACAGGCGCCCACTACCACGCCCAGCTAATTTTTTTTGTATTTTTAGTAGAGATAGGGTTTCACCGTGTTAGCCAGGATGGTCTTGATCTCCTGACCTCGTGATCCACCCGCCTTGGCCTCCCAAAGTGCTGGGATTACAGGCACCCACCACCATGCCCGGCTAATTTTATTTTGTATTTTTAGTAGAGATGAGGTTTCACCATGTTGGCCAGGCTGGTCTCAAACTCCTAACCTCAAGTGATCCACCTTCCTCAGCCCTCGAAAGTGCTGGTATTATAGGTGTGAGCCACAGTGCCTGGCCCTTTCATGGCCTCTTAACTGGAATTTTTGCATCCTATCTCCCTTCTGATCCTCCACATACTACAGATGGATCTTCCTGTGGTGCAAATCTAATCAGATCATCTCCCTCTTTAGACAGGCTTGAATCAGATCTGGACTACATCTTCATTCTCATTTTTTGACACAACTCATGCTCACTGTATGGGCCAGCCACACTGAACTATGGGCTATGTCGTTCATGCCCATGGGCCTCTGCATAACCTTTTCAACAGCCTTCACTTTCTCTTAACTGTCAGGTCAAGCATCTGACACTTCTTTCTGGAAGTGTTTTCCAATCCTCAGAGTTAGGTCCACCCAATTCTGTGAATTAATAGCATTTATCACAATGTCGTGATTGTTAGGTTTCTCCTCTAGGAGAAGTATAGCATGGTGCTGAGAGCCTAACTCCGGAGTCAATCTGGATTTGAATTCTGACTGTACTCCTTACTGGCCATTCACATAACCTGTGTGGTTCTGTTTACTTGGGTCTGCCACATAATGAATGCAATATAAATGCTACTTATCATAGCAGTCAGCTATTGCTGCACAAGAAAAGAGACCCCAAAACTCAGTATCTTGAAATAACAATACCTTAAGCTTTTTTTCGTTTTTCATACAGGCATTCAAAGCTATGCCTTTCCCTCTCAGCACTGCTTTAGCTGCATCCCACAGCATTTTTTCAGGTATGTTCATTAGCATTCAGTTCAAAATATTTTCTTATTTACACTGTGATTTTTTTTCTCTGACCTAGGAGTTATTTAGAGATGTGTGGTTAAATTTCCCAACAATTGTAAATTTCTAGTTATCTTTTTTTGTTGTTGACTTCTAGTTTAATTCTGCTGTGCTCATACTTTGTAGGATCTCAGTTCTTCAAAATTTGTTGAGACTTGCTTGACAGCCCAGCATATGGGCTATTGTGATGGCTATTCCAAAAGTAGCAATCATTTATTTTTGCCCACATGTCTGAGGACTTGGCTGATGTGGGTGGGGACCAGCTGGATAGCTTTGATGCATGCTTTGGCCTATCTCTGCAGGTTGGGTTTAGATCAATTCTGCATGTATTCATTCTTTTTTTTTTTTTGAAACATAATCTCACTCTGCTGCCCAGGCTGGAATGCAGTGGTGTGATCTCGGCTGACTGCAACCTCCGCCTCCCGGATTCAAGTGATTCTCCTGCCTCAGCCTCCTGAGTAGCTGGGATTATAGGCACTTGCCACCATGCCAGACTTTTTTTTTTTTTTTTTTTTTTTCTGTAGAGATGAGGTTTCTCCATGTTGGCCAGGCTGGTCTGACACTCCTGACCTCAGGCAATCCGCCCACCTTGGCCTCCCAAAGTGCTGGGATTACAAGCATAAGCCACCGCACCTGGCTGGCATGTATTCATTCTGAGGCCTTGGCCAAAGGAATAATCATTCTTGGGAGGAAGCTTGCCTCATGATGATGACAGAGATAAGAAGCCAAGTGGAGATGTAGGAGACTTCTTGAGGGATGCTTGGAACTGGTTACCTGTTGAGCAAAGCTGGTCCCACAGCCCAAACAGCCCAAAGTCAAGAGGCAAGGGTTCTGCCTTTGGTGAGAATAACAGCAAAGTCCCACGGCACACAGAGTGTGGATCTACAGAGGGTTGAAAAAAGTGGAACAATAACTCAAGCAGTGCCTGTAACCCCAGCTACTCGGAAGGCTGAGGTGGGAGGATCTCTTGAGCCCAGGAGTTTGAGGCTGCCGTGAGCGGTGATTGCACCACTGCACTCCAGCCTGGGCAACACAGCAAGACCTTGTCTCAAGAAAAAAATTCAATCAAGCATATTATCACTACTTCTCCGTTTCCCTCGCTGGATTACAAGCTCCCAATTGCAGGAACTGGGAGAAGCTACTGTGTTTTCCAGAGCTTGGAACATAAGCACTCCATGAATGCATACTGCACAAATCAGTTAATCACCAGAAGCCAGAGTATTTTGGCGCCCTGACAGACTTGGATTAGGTGATGTTGCTTCTCAGATGCTGAGAAAGTGTCCTGATGCCGCAGTTGAGTGCTGACCCAGATTTGGAAGGAGATGAAAGGAGTATGTTTTCATGCCTAGTTTCTGCCCTCCTCTTTCAGCTTCTCAAAGTCTCCACTCAACATTTAATCACTCCGGCATTTGTCTGACATGCTGTGAAAGGGTGTTTTGAACAGCTCTATTTCGGGATTTTGGCAACGTCACCTCCCCACCCATCAACTCCTTCCACTCAATCTGTTCCCACGAGGGCAGAGAAGTGTTACTTGTCCTGTTTGTTGACTGGGTTGGGGAGGGGGGTGGGGTGGTGGCGATGGTGCTAATTTGTCTTGCAGATGCCTCTGCCTGGACATCCTTGTTTTACTTCAATTTTTTTCTCACCAGCTTTAAAATATTCTAACAACCCACATTCCAAGATTCACATCTATCCCAAGGTTCCCTGGCTCCTAAATGGCTTATGCAAATCTTGAAGGAGTCTCTACTTTCTGAGGAGGAAAACGGCTCTTTAATCTGGACTCCAGAATGTTGCTGAAAACACGCTTGCAGGTATCGTTGGAAATGGGGAACACCCGGGGTTAATGTCTAAGTGGCAACCAATTTGTTTCTGAGATTCTCAAATCTTCCTCTGTTTCCTTCATTAGGCTCTCACGAGGAGGATGTTTTGATACTGAGTCCGTGCTTGAAATAATCAAAACACTGGCGATAGACTAGGTGGCTTCTTTTCTTTTCTTTTTTTCGAGACAGGATCTCGTTCTGTCGCCTAGGCTGGAGTACACTGGCGCGATCTTGGCTCACTGCAACCTCTGCCTCCATGGTTCAAGCAATTCTCCTGCCTCAGCCTCCAAGTAGCTGGGATTACAGGCATGGGCCACCATGTCCGGCTAATTTTTTGCATTTTGTAGAGACGGGGTTTCACTAGGTTGGTTGGGCTGGTCTTGAATTCCTGACCTCAGGTGATCCACCCACCTCGGCCTCCCAAAGTGCTGGGATTACATGTGTAAGCCACCATGCCTGGCCCTTTTTTTTTTTTTTTTTTCAGACAGGGTCTTGCTCTGTCACCTAGTCTGGAGTGCAGTGGTGCGATCTCAGATCACCACAACCTATGCCTCCTGGGTTCAAGCAATTCTCCTGCCTCAGCCTCCTGAGTAGCTGGGATTACAGGCGCCTGCCACCATGCCCAGCTAAGTTTTGTATTTTTAGTAGAGACAGGGTTTTGCCATGTTGGCCAGGCTGGTCTCAACCTCCTGACCTCAGGTGATCCACCCACCTCGGCCTCCCAAGGTGATGGGATTACAGGCATGAGCCACCATGCCCGGCCGTGACTTATTTTTTCAATATTTTATTTTGAAGATGTTCAAACCTGTAGAAAAATTACAGTACAATGAACACCTATAAACCCTTCACCTACACTCCTTAGTCGGTAACGTTTCCTGCATAGGTTCATCTGTTTCTGTCTGTCTCTCTCTACAGATATACACACAGATATGCATGTATACACATACACATACATTATTAGATATTTTGAGAGTTAGTTGCAGACATACTGATCCTTCACTCTCAAATACTTTAGTGTGCATCTCTTAAGAATCAGAACATTCTCTGGCTGGGTGCGGTGGCTTACGCCTGTAATCCCAGCACTTTGGGAGGCCGAGGTGGGTGGATCACCTGGGGTCAAGAGTTTGAGACCAGCCTGGCCAACATGGTGAAACCACATCTCTATTAAAAATACAAAAATTAGCCAACTGTGGTGGTGGGTGCCTGTAATCTCAGCTACTTGGGAGGCTGAGGTAGGAGAATTATTTGAACCTAGGAGGCGGAGGTTGCAGTGAACTGAGATTGCACCATTGCACTCTAGCCTGGGCTACAGAACGAGACTCTGTCTCAAAAACAAAAAAGAATGCAAACATTCTCTGACATGATTACAAAATAATCAATTTCAAGAAACTGAATGTTGAGGCCGGGTGCAGTGGCTTACTCCTGTAATCCCAGAATTTTGGGAGGCTGAGGCAGGTGGATCACCTGAGGTCCGGAGTTTGAGACCAGCCTGGCCAACATGGCGAAACCCTGTCTCTACTAAAAATACAAAAATTAGCCGAGTGTGGTGGAGTGCGCCTGTAATCCCAGCTACTCGGGAGGCTGAGGCAGGAGAATCGCTTGAACCCAGGAGGCAGAGGTTGCAGTGAGCTGAGATCAGGCCACTGCACTCCAGCCTGAGTGACAGAGCGAGACTCCATCTCAAAAAAAAAAAGAAGAAAATTAGTTGCAGAAGACACAATGCCTGTTATCCCTCAATATGTCAGAGTTTGTCCCTCAGTACTTCAGTTTTTCCGTCAGTACTTCAGAGTTTGTTTTCTAAACCCAAGAGCATTCTTTTGCAAAACCATTAAACAACTGTCAAAACCAGGGAAGAAATTTGCTCCAATACAACCATCTAATGCCCAGACCTTGTTCATAATTTGCCAGTAGCCCCAATATCGTCCTTTAGGGCATAAAGGTCCAATTCAGAGTCATGAGCTGTATTTAGTTGTGAGGTCCCTTCAGCTTCTTTCAGCATGGGATCATTCTCCTGCCTTTCCTCATCTTCTGTGACCTTGATGCTTTTAAAGAGTTTGAAGGCGACCAGTTGCGGTGGCTCATGCTTGTAATCCCAGCACTTTGGGAGGCCGAGGTGGGTGGATCACTTGAGGTTAGGAGTTCGAGACTAGCCTGGCCGACATGGTGAAACTCTGACTCTACGAAAATTTAAAAAATTAGCTGGGCACGGTTGCACGTGCCTGTAATCCCAGCTACTTGGGAGGCTGAGGTGGGAGAATTGCTTGAACCTGGAAGGCAGAGGTTGCAGTGAGCCAAGATCACACCACTGCACTCTAGGCTGGGTGACAGAGTAAGGCTCTGTCTCAAAAAAACAAAAACAAAAAAACCCCCAAAAAACCAAACCTGGCCGGGCACGGTGGCTCACGCTTGTAATCCCAGCACTTTGGGAGGCTGAGGCGGGCGGATCATGAGGTCAGGAGATCGAGACCACGGTGAAACCCCGTCTCTACTAAAAATACAAAAAAAACTAGCCGGGCGTGGTGGCGGGCGCCTGTAGTCCCAGCTACTTGGAGAGGCTGAGGCAGGAGAATGGCGTGAACCCGGGAGGCGGAGCTTGCAGTGAGCCGAGATTGCGCCACTGCACTCCAGCTGGGCGACAGAGCGAGACTCCGTCTCAAAAAAAAAAAAAAAAAACCAAACCTACACAGCCCCTCAGCAAAACCCTGGTATTAGGACTATAGTGGCTCCCCATTATCTGAGGGACAATATATTTATTCCAAGAGTCCTAGTGGGTGTGAAACCACAGATAGTACCAGACCCTATATATACTGTGTGCTTTCCTATGCATACATGCCTAGGATAAAGTTTAACTTATAAATTAGGCACTGTAAGAAAATTAACAGGCCAGGTGCGGTGGCTCACGCCTGTAATCCCATTAACAGGCCAGGTGCGGTGGCTCACGCCTGTAAACTTTGGGAGGCTGAGGCGGGTGGATCACGAGGTCAAGAGATGGAGACCATCCTGGCTAACACCATGAAACCCCATCTCTACTTTAAAAATACAAAAAAATGAGCCGGGTGTGGTGGCGGGCGCCTGTAGTCCCAGCTACACGAGAGGCTGAGGCAGGAGAATGGCGTGAACCCAGGAGGCGGAGCTTGCAGTAAACGGAGATGCACCACTGCCCTCCAGCCTCGGAGACAGAGCGAGACTCCGTCTCAAAAAACAAAACAAAACAAAACAAAAAACAGAAAGAAACTTACAGCAATGATTGAATACAATAGAACAATTGTAGCAAATAATTACAGTTATGTGAATGTGGTCTCTCTCTCTCTCAAAATATCTTATTGTACAGTATTCACATATTTTCAGACTACAGTTAACCGCAGGTAGCTGAAGCTACAAAAAGTGAAACCACAGATAAGGTGGTGGTGGGGAGACTGGTGCGTTCCATGAAGTTGATGTCAAAATCCAGAAGACTAGGGCATGCAGATTCTAAGATCTGTGGATGGACAGAATTCTAGAGGCTGAGGAATGGAATTTGAACCCAAATAGGATATCACAGAAAGGAAGAAAGAAATGAAAACCTACCCCAAAGTCAAACTGAGATGTTTCAAAGTCAGATCCTTCAAAAGTTCTAAAAGTTTGATATTCTAAAACAAGTCTTTTATTTATTTACTTTTAAAGGCGGGGGCCTTGCTCTGTTGCCTGGGCGGCAGTGCAATGGTACAATCATGGCTCACTGCAGCCTCGACCCCCTGGGGCTCAAATGATCCTCCCACCTCAGTCTCCCAAGTAGCTGGGACCACAGGTGTGCGCCATCATGCCTGGCTAATTTTTAAATTTTTTGTAGAGATGAGGCCTCTCTATGCTGCCCAGGGTGGTCTTGAACTCCTGAGCTCAAGCGATCCTCTCACCTCGGCCTCCCAAAGTGCCAGGATTACAGGTATGAACCACTGCATCTGGCTTGTTTTTGTTATTTTCGATCACCACTTCTCACATTTTACATTTTAGGATGATAGCTGCATTTTTATTTTATTTTTAAAAAATTTATTATTATTATTATTTTTATGAGATGGATTTTCGCTCTTGTCACCTAGGCTGGAGTGCAATGGCGAGATCTCCGCTCACTGCAACCTTCACCTCCCGGGTTCAAGCAATTCTCTTGCCTCAGCCTCCCGAGTAGCTGGGATTACAGGCGTCTGCCACCGTGCCCGGCTAATTTTTTGTATTTTTAGTAGAGATGGGGTTTCGCTGTGCTGGCCAGGCTAGTCTTGAACTCCTGACCTCAGGTGATCTGCCCACCTTGGCCTCCCAAAGTGCTGGGATTACAGGTATGAGCCACTGTGCCCGGCCGATAGCTGCATTTCTATGCATTACAAATTTGTTGCAATGGTTTGTTTGGGCAAAGGAAATCATGCACAGCAGAGAAAATCAGGCTGTTAAAAAAGTCCAATGTTGCTAAATTTAATATATGTAAACCTCTAGGACTGTGCCTGAGCTGTTATGATAATTATTTTTCTTTTGCAAAAGTTTTTTTTTTTTTCTTTTAATTTCTTATCCTGCTCCAGGCATTTAGGCATTCACACGAGAAGTCTGTGTGCCAACCTTTCATGTTCTAATTTGATGAATGTGACCTTTCAAACTGAGGACACAACACAACAGGGGAGAGGAGAGGAAAAACTGGAAGTAAATTTGGATATAATCAGTTGTGGGCGCAGAGAACCGTTTCCGCGCTAAGGACAGACCAAACATAAGCAAACAGGCCATTTGTTAATTTCAGTGAGTTTGTTGGCAGAAAGAGGCAGGAGGGTGTTGCCAAAATCTCTTCCAAGTTTAAATTTAGGACAGCAGGTTCCCCAGGAGTGGGGAAGTTTTAGAATCCTTGCTCCCATTCTCACTGTAACTTTTTTGTGATCTTCAGGGGTTGCCACATGGAGGGAATTAATTCCAAATTTCCCTCTTTGCTTCTCTTCCCCAAATTATCATCCAGACTGAAACTAGAATTATCGTGTTTTTAAAAAGAATTATTTATTTATTTATTTTTGAGACAGAGTCTCGCTCTGTCACCCAGGCTGGAGTGCAGTGGCGTGATCTCGGCTCACTGCAACCTCGGCCTCCCGGGTTCAAGTGATTCTCCTGCCTCAGCCTCCCAAGTAGCTGGGATTACAGGTGTCTGTCACCATGCCCGTCTAATTTTTGTATTTTTAGTAGAGATGGGGTTTCACCATGTTGTCCAGGCTGGTCTCAAACTCCTGACCTCAGGTGATCCACCTGCCTCAGCCTCCCAAAGTGCTGGGATTACAGGCATGAGTCACTGTGCCTGGCCCTTTTTTTTTTTTTTTTTTTAAAGAGAGGGTCTCACTGTGTTGCCCATGCTAGGGTGCAGTGGTGTGATCATAGCTCACTGCAGCCTTGAACTCCTGCACTCAAGGGATCCTCCTGCCTCAGACTCCTGAGTAGCTGGGACTACAGGCATGCGCTGCCACACTGGGCTAATGAAAAACATTCTTTTTTGTAGAGACGGGTGTCTCACTATGTTACCCAGGCTGGTCTTTAACTCTGGGCCCCAAGCAATCCTCTCGCCTTGGCCTCCCAAAGTGCTGGGATTATAGTCATGAGCCACCTTGCCTGGCCAAAAATCTTTTTTGATGAGGGGATAGATTGCAGAGACCTTTCCAAACAGCCTTCCAAATGGGGAAACTGTGTCTCACATGGGCAAAGTGACTTATGTACATCACTGCTAGGAGAGGCTCTTAGCTATATCCTCTTTACAAAGAAGCTTGATATTCAACACATAATAAATAAATTTTCCACAAAGCAAGGTGGCTCACTCCTGTGATCTCAGCATTTTGGGATGCTGAGGTGAGTGGATCACTTGAGCCCAGGAGTTCAAGACCAGCCTGGGCAACATGGTGAAACCCTGTCTCTACAAAAATACAAAAAAATTAGCTGGGTGTGGTGGTGTGTGCCTGTAGTCCCAGCTACTCAGGAGGCTGAAGCAGGAGGATTGCTTGAGACCTGGAGATTGGGGCTGCAGTGAGCTGTGATTGCACCATCACACTCCAGCCTGGGCAACAGAGTGAGACTCTGTCTCAAAATTTTTTTTCTTCTCAAAGAAATGGGATCAGCAAAGTGCTGCCTACCTATCTTTGGTAGTTCTTTGCTAAGTTCTGTGAGTTCCTCTCAGAAAATGAATTATGCAAATTGTAGCTGGGGATAATGACATGTAATGTTTGCAAGATTCCCTGAGAATTCATCCTTTTTCCAGAAATGATGCTTGCTAGACAGCATAAGGCTATATTCAGTAGCAATAACAAACAAATCAGAAACTTCAGTAGCTTTATACAGCACAAGTTTGTTTCTTATTCCTGTAAGCTAGTTAGCAGGGCTCGCCTCCAAGCGGTGATGCAGAGATCCAGTCTTCCTCCATTTTGCGACAGCACCATCTCTCACAAGGCTTCCAAAGTCACCTCAGGGCGGAAAGAGAAGGACAGAGGAATGTATCAGCTCTTAACTGCCTCATCCCAGTGGCGATAATCCATTGGCTAGAATGAGTCACATGGGTCTGTCTCATCTGCAAGGGATTCTGGGAAATGTAGGGGAACATATAGGTGAGCACCAACACATGGCTTATTATTTCTACTGGAAAGTAGAGAGAGACTTGCCTTTTAGGACCTTGAATATGGCAAGATAATTATGTTTGGATATCACCAGCAGAATAAAAGGGCAGAACACTTTTTCTTTTCTTTTTTTCCTTTGAGCAGGGTCTCACTCTGTCACCTAGGTTGGAATGTAGTGGCACAATCCTGGCTCACTGCAGCCTTAAACTCCGGGCTCAAGCAATCCTCCCACCTCAGCCTCCTGAGGAATTGGCATTACAGATGGGCTCCACCACCCCGGCTAATAATTTTTTTTTTTTTTTTGTACAGACGGGGTTTTACCATGTTACTCAGGCTGGTCTGGAACTTCTGGGTTCAAGCGATCCTCTTGCCTTGGCCTCCCAAAGTGTTGATATTACAGGCTTGAGCCACCAAACCCAGCCACAGAACATGTTTCCCTTTACATGCAGCCATTTAGACTTGCTATTGATCTTGACCATACGTAGCTGGCAAATTCTGTGTCTTCCGCAAGACCAAGTAAACCACATTTGTTTGAGGGTGATGTCCTGCTCAGAGATTTAAACCCCTGGCTTTCAGCAGAGGGTGAATACAATGAGGGTGAGTCAGTCAGGATAGGCTAAATTTTGGGGGCGTTAAAACAACAAAAATTTATTTCTATCCCATTCCACCCATTTCAGTTATCTATTGCTGAGTAACAAACTGTCCTAGAACTCAGAGACTGAGAACAATGATGATGATTTCTCATGACTCTGTGGTTGGCTGAGCTCAGCTGGGCAGTTCTTCTGTTCCATGTGGTGTAGGCTGAAGTCCCTCATTGGAAGGTGAGAGAGCTGGGGTATTTATCCACCAACTTTTGTCAGTTACTAGTTGAGAGCTGCTCTCAGGGGTATTCATTCTGTGGCCTACAGGTGGCAAAGCAGGTCTCAACAGCAAACAAAAGGCCCCAGTTTTGGCACTTGGGAAGCAGTCTGGTTTGCAGACTGTGAAGAGGTAAGGGCAAGGGGACATGGCTAGAATTCCCATGCAATTAGTAAAAACCAGATGGAAAATGCAGTGTGGTTATTGTGGCAGAGACTGCTAATTGCAGTCTCAGTATTCATCTTCATTTTTCTTTCCTTCCCTCCTTCCTTTCCTTTTCCTTCCTTCCTCCCTTCCTTCCTTCCTTTTTGAGACAGGGCCTCACTCTGTTACCCAGGCTGGAGTGCAGTGGTGTGATCTTGGCTCACTGCAGCTTTCATCTCCCCAGCTCCAGTGATCCTCCCACCTGAGCCTCCCGAGTAGCTGGGATCACAGGTATGCACCACTACGCCCTGCTGGTTTTTATTTTTTGTAGAGAAGGGGTCTTACTATGTTGCCCAGGCTGGTCTCAAACTCCTGGGCTTAAGTGATTGTTCTGCCTCAGCCTCCCAAAGTGTTGGGATTACAGGTGTGAGCCACTGTGCCTGGCTCTATTCTTCTTTTTAACAGAACCCCTACCTTCATGTTTATTGGGGGTAACAATGTGCTCAGCTAAAAGACTACATTTCCTAATTTAATGCAGATAGCAGTGGCCCAATGAGCTGTAAGCGGAAGTTATTGAATGAGGCTTTTAGTAAACTCTTTAATGATGATGGCTCAGTTGAGAAGTGTACCCTTTAGCCCTAGCCCCTTTCCTCTTAATATTGTCTGGAACATGGATATGATGGCTGGTGCTCTCGCAGCTATTTTGTGGTCATGAGGCAACCTTGAGGATGGAAGCCAAGGATGACAGAGCAGAAAGTTAGAAGGCCTTAAGGTCCTTGATAATTGTGGAGCTGCCTTGCCAGCCATGAACTGACTACTGTGGTACACCTACGTGGCAGAAAAATATACCTCTGCCCTGTTTAAGCCACTATCGTCTTTCTCTTCTATGCAGCAGAATTGAATTCTAACTGATACTTGTATTCACATGCTGAAAGGGAAAAAAAATGACTATTACTAAAATACTTCCTCTTCCCTCCTTTTCTCTCCTCCTCCTTCTATTCTTTTCCCTCCTCCTCCTTCTATTCTTTTCCTCCTCCTCTTTCTTCTTTGCTAAAATGTGCTTAAAGGGTCTGGATATTCTGGCCGGGCACGGCGGCTCATGCCTGTAATCCCAGCACTTTGGGAGGGTGAGGCGGGCGGATCACTTGAGGCCAGGAGTTCGAGACCAGCCTGGCCCATGTGGTGAAACCCCATCTCTGCTGAAAATACAAAAAATTAGCCAGGCGTGGTGGCACATGCTTGTAATCTTGTAATCCCAGCTGCTTGAGAGGCTGAGGCAAGAGAATTGCTTGAACCCGGGAGGCAGAGGTTGCAATGAGCCGAGATGAGCCAATGCACTCCAGCCTGGGCGACAAGAGTGAAATTTCGTCTCAAAAAACAAAACAAAACAAAACAAAAAACAAACAAACAAAAAGGGTCTGGATACTCCTTGCTGGGTTGTGGCTAGGGTCAAGTTAGACAATGGTCTTGGGGCCCATGAAATAATTCCTAGCACCTAGAAAGGACCCAGAAATTAGCAGTTGTTACTATTCTAAAATAGAATAAGTCAGAAATTACACTTCCTGGTAATGGAATACTTTTCAGTGCACTATGCTCTGTATTTTGATTAATCCGTGGCTCAGTGTGACTCTCCCAGGGGAAATAATGAACCATATTTTGCTTTTCAAACATCCCTGGCATTTGGCTATTTATTCTTGTTATGTGAAACCCCTAGACGGTCTGCTTATTTAATTGCCCTGATTGGAGCTGTAAGAAATTGCGTTGAACATCTGTAAGCAAGGTTTTTATGACACAGGCTTTTGACTAACAGAGGAGAATGTTATTGTCCCCATTTTGACCAGGGGGAGCCTCTTTCAGTTCGTTCCCATGTTCATCTGACAAAAATACTCCTTTAGTCTTTAAAGGCGTTTTCCTTGTTTTCTGATACAAGTAGATATTCTGAACTCTGCCTGTTCATTTCCAGGGCACAGATTTTTGTCTTGGTCGTTCTTGTAGTCTCAGGGCTGAGAACAGAGCCTGACACTGACTGACTGACTGACTGACTGAATGAATGAATGAATGAATTTTTGCATTTCACTCCTTCCTCTGCTTCTTCCCCCATAACTCAATTTTCACCATTGACTAAGTCAGAAATCAGAACTTGGACGTCACTGGGCCACTCCAAAGGCTCTCTGAGGTGCCATCTGCCCCCCGACGCCCCTTCATTGCAGCTCAGCCCAGCTGGGCCCCAACTCCAGGATCCTAAGGCTAAAAATACCTCAGTGCAGCCTTAACAGCTCCCAGCATCCTGGCTATTTTGAGGATAGAGGAAAGGATGAGGGATAAATGTGACTGAGGGTCACCACCAGGGAGGAACATCTCCTTCCACCATCCAGAAATGGCCACATCTGGGAAAGACTCAAATCCAAGAAGTAGATGATCACACGATATGGTTTCCTTCAATTCTGGGTTTTGAATGCCTGCCGGGCAGCTGGCATGCTCTCCTGGAGATGAAAACAAACAGTGTTGCAGAGTCAAATCAGAGAAGCCGCGAAGATTCTA
The DNA here is from genome assembly GCF_009828535.3 of Hylobates moloch. Taxonomy (NCBI): domain Eukaryota; kingdom Metazoa; phylum Chordata; class Mammalia; order Primates; family Hylobatidae; genus Hylobates; species Hylobates moloch. The sequence continues at coordinate 46,830,463 of NW_026652287.1, read as the reverse complement.
TGCAGACTCGGAACTTCTATTACCAACTGCAGAGCAGTAGTTATTGGATAACTCAAGGAATACAATTGTCCCTTAGTGTCCAAGGAGGATTAGTTCCAAGACCCCTGCAGATACCAAAATCTGTGGATGCTCAAGTCATAAAATAGCATAGTATTTGCATATAACCTATGCATATCCATCTATATACTTTTTTTTTTTTTGAGATGGAGTTTTGCTCTTGTCGCCCAGGCTGGAGTGCAATGGTGCGATCTCGGCTCACTACAACCTCTGCCTCCCGGGTTCAAGTGATTCTCCTGCCTCAGCCTCCTGAGTCGCTGGGATTACAGGCACCCGCCACCATGTCCAGCTAATTTTTTGTGTATTTTTATTAGATACAGGGTTTCACCATGTTGGCTAGGCTGGTCTTGAACTCCTGACCTCAGGTGATCCACTCACTTCGGCCTCCCAAAGTGCTGGGATTGCAGGCATGAGCCAGGTGCCTGGACTCCATCTGTATACCTTATTTTTATTTTATTTTATTGAGATGGAGTGTCCCTCTGTCGCCCAGGCTGGAGTGCAGTGGCTCGATCTCGGCTCACTGCAACCTCTGCCTCCTGGGCTCAAGCAGTTCTCCTGCCTCAGCCTCCTGAGTAGCTGGGACTACAGGCACCCGCCACCACGCCCGGCTAATTTTTGTATTTTTAGTAGAGATGGGGTTTCACCATGTTAGCCAGGCTGATCTCGAACTCCTGATCTCATGATCCGCCCGCCTTGGCCTCCCAAAGTGCTGGGATTACAGGCGGGAGCCACCGTGCCCGGCCCTTGCCTGCTTCTTTCTTTGGAAATCACAATAAAGACCGTTGCCTATGTTTTCCCCGCTACCTCTGCCTCCTGACCAACCCTGGTGCTTCCCCATGTGGCCCTGTATGGCATGGGGTGCCCCGTCCTCTTGGGAAGTGTGAATAACAAACTTTTGTGTTTTCTAGTGGCAGTCATATCCTGATCTGTTGGCCTCACCATACATGAATAATAATAAAACATATTTTTTATTTTTATTTTTTTTTGAGGCAGAGTCTCACTGTCACCCAGGCCAGAGTGCAGTCGTGCGATTTTTGCTCACTGAATCCTCCACCTCCTGGTCTCAAGTGTTCCTCCCACCTCAGCCTCCAGAGTAGCTGAGACCACAGGTGCTGCACCACCAATGCCTGGCTAATTTTTTGTATTTTTTTGGTAGAGACAAGGTTTTGCCATGTTGCCCAGGCTGATCTTGAACTCCTGAGCTCAAGCTATACACCTGCCTTGGCCTCCCAAAGTGCTGGGGTTACAGGTGTGAGCCACGACTCCTGGCCCTCAAAAAACATATGTTTTATTTTATTTTTTGAGATGGAGTTTTGCTCTTGTTGCCCAGGCTGGAGTGCAATGGTGCGATCTCCAAGTGCAATTAGTTAGGTATAGTGGCGAGCGCCTGTAGTCCCAGCTACTCAGGAGGCTGAGGCAGGAGAATCGCTTGAACTCAGGAGGCGGAGATTACAGTGAGCTGAGATCGCACCACTGCACTCCAGCTTGGGTGACAGATCAAGACTCTGTCTCAATAAATAAAATAATAAATAAATAAATACATTCCTTATGGTTACCTTGAAAATTGTCTTCTGGAAAAGCCTTGTTAACGCCCAGTTATGTTATTTACAGATTATTTCACTGCAAATTTCAGATGGCAGGGTATATCAATCAAGGTTTTTGTTTGCAGCCGGGCACGGTGGCTCACGCTTGTAATCCCCGCACTTTGGGAGGCCGAGGCGGGTGGATCACGAGGTCAGGAGATCGAGACCACGGTGAAACCCCGTCTCTACTAAAAATACAAAAAAATTAGCCGGGCGTGGTGGCGGGTGCCTGTAGTCCCAGCTACTCGGAGAGGCTGAGGCAGGAGAATGGCATGAACCTGGGAGGCGGAGCTTGCAGTGAGCTGAGATTGCGCCATTGCACTCCAGCCTGGGCGACAGAGCGAGACTCCGTCTCTAAAAAAAAAAAAAAAAAAGGTTTTTGTTTGCAAAAGGAGTGAGTTCTGTGGATCTTCAATTTAAGGAATGGGTTTTATGGAAACAAGGAAACAAGTGCAGATGTTCACAGAATAGACAAGAAGCTGCAAAAACAGGCTTGGAGGAAGGGCATAAATTCTGGGAGCTCTGGGGGTCTAGTGAATACCATGAAGGTTATAAATTGGTGTAGCTGATACCAATGTTGAATTGCCCTAACCCTGGGAAGATACTACCAGCTACCAGTATTTGTATCTTCTTGCCCAAGGGCTTTTTTTTTTTTTTTTTTTTTGAGACAGGGTCTTGCTCTGTCATCCAGGCTCCATACAGTGGTGTGATCATAGCTCATCGCAGCCTCGACCTGGGCTCAAGCGATCCTCCCACCTCAGCCTCCCAAAGTGCTGGGATTATAGGTATGAGCCACTCTACTTGGCTCCCAACAGCTTGCTTTCTTTTTTCTTCTTTTTTTTTGTGACAGGGTCTTACTCTGTCACCCAGGCCGAAGTGCAGTGGCACAGTCATAGCTCACTGCAACCTTGAGCTCGTAGGCTTAAGTGATCCATCCGCCTCAGCTTCCTGAGTAGCTGAGACTGCAGGTGTGTGCTACCATGCCTGGCTATTTTTTTTTTTTTTTTTTGAGGTGGAGTCTTGCTCTGTTGCCCAGGCTGAAGTGCAATGGCATGATCTCGGCTCACTGCAATCTCTGCCTCCCGGGCTCAAGCGATTCTTCTGCCTCAGCCTCCCAAGTAGCTGGGATTACAGGCGCACGCCACTACACCCAGCTAATTTTTGTATGTTTAGTAGAAATGGCGTTTCACCATGATGGTCAGGCTGGTCTCGAACTCCCGACCTCAGGTGATCTGCCTACCTTGGCCTCCCAAAGTGCTGGGATTATAGGCGTGAGCCACCATGCCTGGGCTATGCCTGGCTAATTTTTTTTTTCATTTTTAGTAGAGATGGGATCTTGCTATGTTGCCCAGACTGGTCTCAAACTGCTAGGCTCAAGCGATCCTCCTGCCTCAGTCTCTCAAAGTGCTGGGATTACAGGTGTGAGTCACTGTGCGTGGCCCCTAAAGGCTTTCTTTAAAGCTGCCAAAGACTGAATAGCAGACTGGAAGTATCTGAGAATTAACAGCCACATTCTTCATTCCCTAATAAGCCCCCCTAATCAGTGATCAATGGGAGTTGGTGGATAAATACCCCAGCTCCCTCTTCTCTCAAGTGGGATGACTCTAAGGTGTGTGTTTCACTCAGTCCCCAGCATTTTCCAGCAGGACTGAACCCCTGTTGTCCACAGAGGTAACTTGCTCATCATACACCTTTATGGACTGCCATCTCTTCTCTTGGAGCTGGTGGATAAATACCCCAGCTCCCTCTACCCTCAAGTGGATGACTCTAAAGTATGTGTTCCACTCAGTCACCAGCATTTTCCAGCATGACTGAACCCCTGTTGCTCACAGAGGTAACTTGCTCATCATGCACCTTTATGGACTGCCCTCCCTTCTCTGTGTCACACCCCTATTCCCCTACTGGTATCTCCTGGCGCCTCTCTTAAACTACTTGCCCATGAGTCCTTGGGTCATTGTCTACTTCTAGGAGAACCTAAATGAAGACAATTGCATTCCATGGCAGAAGCCCACAGATCCATGAATTTAGGTGTCAATATTAGCACCTAGAAGTTCCTTGGAATTCTCCCAGTCACTTGGGGACAGTATTCCCCCAAGATAGGAGCCAGGTAGGGTGGAGGTCTCTAGGTCTGAAAGCCAGCTCTGTTCAGTTTCCTTCCTTGATATTGTGGGAGAAAAGCCTTTAGCAGAGTTCAGCACATCCCTTCTCCTGGTCACTTGTGTGTTATTGCCAAACATCCATGCACATTCACACTGGATAAAAAGTTCATGGGGAGTTCATCCTTGGCATGTCTGTATTAGATAAACCTTCCTCCTTGGGGCCCAGCTAGAGAGTTCAGAGCCAAGGTCACATGGCAAACAGCTCTGGCTACGTGCCATCTCTGCCATTGTTCTACAAACATTCTCAAATGACACCGGGACACTCACCTAGGAGCCAAAGCAATGAGCTTTGGGTTGACCAGGTGTGCATCACAGGCTTGCCCTAGGAGGCTAGTGTTGGGAACACTCCTTGTGTTAAGACAACTTTCAGCTGGACAATTCCACCCAAAAAGGGAAGTCTGAGTGCTAATGGGAAGGTGTGGTGTAGCCAGAAATATAGCCAATGTCATCTACCCAAGGGGAAGGAGGGCTTGTCACTTTCATGATTTCTTTTTTGCATTTACATTGCAGCCTATGACAGGCCCAAGAGCTGAGGACCCACCTAAGATGTTCCCAGATTCCTGACCCTCAGAAACTATTAGATAATAGATACGTGTTATTTAATGTCACTTAAGTTTTGAGGTAATTTGTTATGCAGCAATAGCTAACTAATACAGTGCTCATTATCACACCTTTTATTGGCTTCCTTTTCCTGTCTTTTTTTTTTTTTTTTGAGACAGAGTCTCGCTCTGTCTCCCAGGCTGGAGTGTAGTGGCACAATCTCAGTTCACTGCAACCTCCGCCTCAGCCTCCTGAGTAGATGGGATTACAGGCGTGCGCCACCACGCCCAGCTAGTTATTTGTATTTTTAGTAGAGACGGGACTTCACCATGTTGACCAGACTGGTCTCAAACTCCTTGACCTCAAGTGATCTGCCCGCCTTGGCCTCCCAAAGGGCTGGGATTACAGGCGCCGGCCAGCATCAGCTTCCTGATCCCTGAATTGCAGTCCTGGAGTTGTGGTTTTGAACTTAACCTTTTGGGCAATGGCCCCTCAATTTCCTCCTGTATTAATGAATTAAGGCAACAACTGCTGCTGTAACGCCTAAATCCCTTAACTCCAGTGTGTTTTAAGACAATAGAAGTTATTTACCAGAAATTGACAAAAAAGAGACAATAGAAGGAAGATTTTGCTCATGTGAAGTTCTGGTGGGGTGGAAGCATCTTAGACTGCAGGACATTTCTGAGAGACTTTGGCCAGGCCATTGAGCCAAAGTTGCTTGTCCCAGAAGATTTCTGAGTCTCTCAGGACCTGGCTTGCCACAGTGTCCCTGCTCTGCTCAGGCCCGGGTGAGGAGCAGCCCTTGGGAAACATGGCCTCGGTTCCCATGACGTGCTGGACTTCAGAGCCCAGCAGCTGGGGTGCTTGTTCAATCACACTTCTTGCAGATCCCAGAGGTGCATTTTCATGATCATCAGCCCATGATTTCAGAAATCCAAGGTCTTTCCATCTTGAGGTTCCACCATAGCCAAGGCCTTGGAATTTTGCTTTCAGTGGATGGAGACACACAATTAGAGCGTATGGAGCATCTATGGGAGGGTTTTTATTTTATTTTATTTTTTTTGAGACAGAGTTTCACTCTTGTCGCCCAGGCTGGAGTGCAATGGTGCGATCTCGGCTCACTGCAACCTCTGCCGTCCCAGGTTCAAGCGATTCTCCTGACTCAGCCTCCTGAGTAGCTGGGACTACAGGCACACGCCACCACACCCGGCTAATTATTGTATTTTTAGTAGAAACTGGGTTTCACCATGTTGGCCAGGCTGGTCTCAAACTCCTGACCTCAGGTGATCCACCCACCTCAGCCTCCCAAAATGCTGGGATTACAGGCCTGAGCCACCGTGCCCAGCCTAAAACATTTTTAAACAGGCTTTTTTAGGCCAGGCACGGTGGCTTACACCTGTAATCCCAGCACTTTGGGAGGCTGAGGCGGGTGGATGACCTGAGGTCAGGAGTTTGAGACCAGCCTGGCCAACATGGTGAAACTCCATCTCTACTAAAAATACAAAAAATTACTGGGCGTGGTGGCGGGCACCTGTAATCCCAGCTGCTTAGGAGGCTGAGGCAGGAGAATCGCTTGAACCCGGGATGTGGAGGTTGCAGTGAGCCGAGATTGCGCCACTGCACTCCAGCCTGGGCAACAAGAGCGAAACTCTGTCTCATAAAAAAAAAAAAAAAAAAGGCTTTTTTTTCCCTGTAAGTTAACTCTATCTGATCCATGGAGTCTTTTGGTTTCTATTTCTCTATTGTTGGGTCACAAAAGCCTAGTACTGCTTATGTAGCAAGATTCTCATCCCCAGCAACTCAAGGTCACACCTATCCCCTCACCCTCATCACTTTAGCAAACATTAGCTTCATTTCCAGCTCCCAAGACCTGCTCTGAGCGCCTGCCTTTCTTTCCCTGGGGGCTTTCTCTTGCAGCCAGGGTCTGTTTTGTCTTCACTGTGGCAGCCGGAAGTGCTGGGGAATCTAAGTCCCCCAGGTGCCGTCTTCCTGCTAATGACTGACAGAAGTCACGGATCCATCCCCCAGCTCCCTTGCCCTTCCAGTGGGATAACTGTCAGGTGGATTTCCACCTCCTATTTCCCAGGTGATTAAGCCCTTATTGCCCACAGCAGTAACTCACTAAGGATGTATCCTTTGCTAGCTGCCTTCTCTTCCCCTCTTACTTATTCTCTACCAATGCTTCCTGGGGGCTATTTCATAAATAGTCTACTTATCCTCAAATCCTTGGTTCAGGCTTGGCTCCTGGGGGAATTCAAATTAAGACATTCTCAAAGCAGATAAGTAGATTGAGCATCTTAAGTCTATGCAACTCAAACATGATTATTTGTGTGTGTGTGTGTGTGTGTGTGTGTGTGTGTGTGTGTGTAGAAAGTATAATTTAAGCCGGGTGCAGTGGCTCATGCCTGTAATCCCAGCACTTTTAGAGGCCAATGCAGGAGGATTGCTTGAGGTCAGGAGTCCAAGACCAGCCTGGGCAACATAGCAAGACCCTATCTCTAAAAAATAAAAAATAAATTAGCCCAGTGAGGTAGCGTGTGCTTGTAGTCCCAGCTCCTCTGGAGGCTGAGGTGGGAGGATCACTTGAGCCCAGGAGTTCGAGGTTACAGTGAGCTATGATTGTGCCACTGCACTCTAGCCTGAGCAACAGAGTGGGACCTTGTCTCTAAAATAATAATAATAATACGACTAATAATAATAACAACAAAGACAGCAGGCTGGGCGCAGTGGCTTAAGGCTGGGCATGGTGGCTCATGCTTGTATCCCAGCACTTTGGGAGGTCGAGGCGGGTGGATTGTCTGAGGTCAGGAGTTGGAGACCAGCCTGGCCAACATGGTGAAACCCCATCTCTACTAAAAATACGAAAATTAGCCTGCTGTGGTGGCAGCCGCCTGTAATCCCAGCTACTCAGGAGGCTGAGGCAGGAGAATCACTTGAAGCAGGGAGGCAGAGGTTCCAGTGAGCCGAGATTGTGCCACTGCACTCCAGCCTGGGCAACACAAGAGTGAAACTCCGTCTTAAAAAGAAAAAAAAAAGAAAGAAAGCACAAGTTCAAAAGGTAAAACCTTACAAAGAGTTGAAATTGCCCCAGTAAAATTTTGTCTTACTCAGGAGGCTGAGGTAGGAGGATTGCTTGAGCCCAGGAGGTCAAGGCTGCAGTGAGCCATGTTTGCACCATCACACTCCCGTGTAGGGGACAGAGTGAGAACCTATCTCAAAAAAAAAGAAAAAAGAAGACTTTGTTTTGCAGTCTCCTATAGCACATGGAATGGGACCCCAGTGGAGCTGTGTATTCTAGAAATGGTTGGGTTGGTTTGTGATTTGAAGTGGGGGAAAGAAAACCAAGGAAATGTTTTTGCCAGCAACCTGGAATTGCTAACAATTCTTTTAATATTTTGAAATGGGTCGTGGAGGAGTTGGCAGCTCCCCACCTCCCTTCAGCATGCAACTGGATGGAACTGCAGACGTTTCTGAGCACGAAGAACATCCACACATCCATTATGCACCCGCTGACACCATCAAAGGAGAATCTCCATCTTTTGACCCCATTTTGGAAACTAGCAGGCTGTCAATATCTGTTAAAGGGCTGAACGGTTTCTTTGCCAAACATGACTTCAACTGGTAGAAAACTGTCAGTCTTCCAGCTCAGGAGCACCTGGGATGCTTGGCACCCCACCTGGCTTGGCTGCTTTGGGGGATCGTGGAGTGCCACCTGCCCTCCTGAGTCACAGCCTCTCTGTGGGCACACACCATTGTCAGAGATGCCAGCTCACTGACGGATGTCTCATTGCAGCTGCACCAACCACTGACTTGGGTCTTGAGTCACTGCCTGTTCAAGGGCCAAGAAATAGAAGCAGAAAATGGATTCTTTTCTATTTCACAAAGTTGGCTGGCTTTCAAGGCGAGTGTGCTTTTAAGACAAATGCTTGATTGGGTTTTGGGCACAAGTTTCTCCGTTTTTTTGCTCACTCTCGGAGCAATTTGACAAGGACACCAACCAGGGCTTGGCAGTGCCCTGGGACCAACTGGATGAGGAGAAATCAAAGCCCTACAGTCACTATTAGGAATTTTTTGAAACATCTGGGATTTCTTTTGGCCAAATTACCAGGCTGTGAGAGGAGATTGGAGATAGTTCCGTGGAAATTTTTAACTCTAGCAGAAGACATCTGCAGGCTGGCGTAGAGTGAGAGAAATCTGCAGATGTATGATTAAAGTTTGCTTCCCCCATTACAACAGAAATGTATAAGCTGTTTCTTGCTGATGCAGCATCAGAGTAGCAGGCAGTGTGGGCAGCCGCACCTGGACCTCACCCCGCCTCGGCGCGTCCATCCCCTGGTTTCTCAATGCTTACATGCTACCTGCTCGCGCCTGTGACCTTCAGAGGTTGTTCTTGGGCCCTGGAGTTGCCCTGCCCATATGGAGGGCAGGAGTGCCTTGGAGCCTACCTCGCTCAACCTTCCCGGGCAGCCAATCACCCATAGGTTTAGGGGTCAGTTATGGACTAAATGTTTGTGTGCCCTCCAAATCCCTGTGCCCCACAATGTGACTGTATTTGGAGATAAGACCTTTAGGAGGCAATTAAGGTTAAATGAAGTATTCAGGGCGGGGCCCTGATCCAATAGGATCGGCATCCTTATAAAAAGAGGCAGCAGGCCAAGGTGCAGTGGCTGGCACACGTAATCCCAGTGCTTTGGGAGACTGAGGTGGAAGGATCGCTTGAGCCCAGGAGTTTGAGACCAGCCTGGGCAACATAGTGAGACCATCTCTACAAAAATACATGAAAAAATAATTAGCTAGGTGTGGTAGTGTACATCTGTAATCATAGCTACTGGAGACGCTGAGGTGGGAGAATTCTTTGAGCCCAGGAATTAAAGGCTGCAGCGAGCTATGATTCTGCCACTGCACTCCAGCTTGGGCAATAGAGCAAGACCCTGTCTCTTAAAAAGAGAGAGAGAGGCCGGGTACAGTGGCTCATGACTGTAATCCCAGCACTTTGAGGGGCCGAGGCGGGTGGATCACTTGAGGTCAGGAGTTTGAGACCAGCCTGGCCAAGATGATGAGACCCCATCTCCACTAAAAATACAAAAATTAGCTGGGCGCGGTGATGCATGCTTGTAATCTCAGCTACTTGGGAGGCTGAGGCAGGAGAATCACTTGAACTTGGGAGGCAGAGGTTGCAGTGAGCCAAGATTGTGCCATTGCACTCCAGCCTGGGCGACAGAGTGAGACTCTGTCTCAAAACAGACAAACAACAAACAAACAAACAAAAATAGAGAGAGAGAGAGACACTAGAGAGTTCTTTCTGTTTCTGTCTCTCTCTTCATGCATGAGAGAAAGGCCATGTGGGGACACATGAGAAGATAGTTGTCTATAGCCCAAGGGGAGAGCCCTCTGCAGACACTGACTTTGCTGGCACCTTGAACTTGAACTTCTCAGCCTCCAAAACTGTGAGAAGATAAATTTCTCTTAAGTCACTAAGTCTGTGGCATTTTGTTATAGCAGCCCAAGCTGATGAATACAGCATCCAAAGCCCTTCTCCTTTGTCTCTAGGTGGGACCAGCTTTGGGGTATAATTTGTGCTCCAGGGGTCCCTGGCTGGAACAGTCTGGGTGTGAGACTTCACCTGGCATTGAATGTTTGTTTTGCTTCTTTGTTTTCCCTGTCTTGCTTTCCCCACCAACCCCTTATTGATTACCCTGGGAACACTTCTTTTTTCTTTTTTTGTTTTTGAGACCACGTCTCACTCTGTCGCCCAGGCTGGAGTGCAGTGGCATGATCTTGGCTCACTGCAACCTCTGCCTTATGGGTTCAAGTGATTCTCCTGCCTCAGCCTCCCAAGTAGCTGGGATTACAGGTGTGTGCCACCACACCCAGCTAATTTTTGTATTTTTAGTAGAGACGAGGTTTCGCCATGATGGCCAGGCTGGTCTCGAATCCTGACCTCAGGTGATCTGCCCGCGTCAGCCTCCCAAAGTGCTAGGATTACAGGCGTGGGCCACTGCGCCTGGTCGGGAACACTTCTTGATAAATTATTTGCACCTAGATCCTTGTCTCAGGGACTGCTTTTGGGAGAATCTGACCTAAGAAAATCAGTGATGGAGAACTTTGCCAAAGATAACCTCAGTACTGAGCTGAGGACAAAGGAACTGTCAGGACATGCATTCAACTTGCAGAGCTTTGGTAGTTCCTATTAATGGCTGTTCTGATTCTCCTTGGGTATTAGTTAGACTAAGGAATGCCAGCTGCTGCAATAGTTAAGTCCTGAAATCTAGTGGCTTAATAAAACAAAGGCTCATTTCTCACTCATACACAGTCTGAGATAGGTTGGCCAGCCCTTTTCTCCCATCTAGAACATATGGTTTCCAAGGTTATTGGGCAGGGGGAAGAGGAAGAGAGGAGGAATGCCAGTTTTTCATGGCCTCAGTCTGGAAATAGCATGCATCATTTATGCTCACAGCCCATTGGCCAAAACTAATCACATGATGCTAATCAAAGCGCAAGGGATACTGGGAAATGTAGGCAGCACATGGGATATTTGAGGAGCTGCAGTTGTTCTTACAGTGCAGTTGCACCTTCTACAGGGTGTAGGTTAGGAAGGCAGGGACAGAGGCAAAAATTGCACACGGCCCAAACTGCCTTTGAAGGCAACACTGATATAAGAGTTGTAGGCTGGGTGCGGTGGCTCAGGCCTGTAATTCTAACACTTTGGGAGGCTGAGATGGGAGAATTGCATGTGCCCAGAAGTTCAGGGCCAGCCTAGGCAACATAGTGAGACCCTGTATGTACAAAAAATAAAAAAAATTAGCCAGGCATAGTAGTGTCTGCCTGTAGTCCCAGCTGCTGAGAAAGCTGAGTTGGGAAGAGTGCTTGAGCCTGGGAGGTTGAGGCTGCAGTGAGCTATGATGGCACCACTCCCCTCCAGCCTTGGTGACAGAGTGAGATCATTTCAAAAAAAAAAAAAAACAGGCGGGGCATGGTGGCTCACACCTGTAATCCCAGCACTTTGTGAGGCTCAGGCGGGTGGATCACTTGAGGTCAGGAGTTCAAGACCAGCCTGGCCAACATGGTGAAACCCTGTCTCTACTAAAAATATAAAAAAATTAGCCGGATGTGGTGGCATGTACCTGTAATCCCAGCTACTCAGGAGGCTGAGGCAGGAGAATCGCTTGAACCCAGGAGGTGGAGGTTGCAGTGAGTTGAGATCATGCCACTGCACTGCAGCCTGGGTAATAGAGCAAAACTCTGTCTCAAAAACAAACAAACAAACAAACAAACAGACAGACAATAAGAATTGTAGACTCATATAGTCTTTTATTACAGAGAAATAATAACAGAAAAATGTCTTCCGTTTTTTTTGAGTAAAAAGTAATAAATCAACTTTTTTGAAATTTTGCTAATAAAAACACCTAACATTTGGGTGCACTTTTGTGAATTTCAAGGAGAAGGTATATTATTTGGCTTGGATAAGCCGAATCAGATTCCAAGAAGCACTAATCATAAAGTAAAATACTGATTAATTAGACTTTATTAAAATTAAGAACTTTTATTCATCAGAGATCCCGTGAAGAGAGTGAAAAGTCAAGCCACAAACTGGGAGAAGACATTTGCATTATGTCTTGTCTCAAATGACTCATATTTGGAATATATAAAGAACTCCCACAAATCAATAAGCCAGGTGAGTGAATAAGAAAGTGGGTGAAGACTTAAACAGGCACTTCACAAAACAAAGATGAAAAAGTGAGGCTCACGCCTGTAATCCCAGCACTTTGGGAGGTCAAGGCAGGCGGATCACTTGAGGTCAGGAATTCTAGACCAGCGTGGCCAACATGGCAACACTCTGTCTCTGTGAAAAATACAAAATTTAGCTGGGCATGGTGGCGCATGCCTGTAATCCTAGCTACTTGGGAGGCTGAGGCACAAGAATCGGGTGAACCTGGGAGACGGAGGTTTCAGTGAGCTGAGATCGCGCCACTGCACTCCAGCCTGGATGACAAAGCAAGAGTCCATCTCAAAAAAAAAAAAAAAGCAAAGAAGAAAAAGTGACCAATATACAATAAGGTACTTAACACCCTTGCAGAGTAGAGAAATACAAATTAACTATATCTCCATCAGAATGGCTAATATTAAAAGGACTGACCAGGCCAGGCCCAGTGGCTCACGCTTGTAATCCCAGCACTTTGGGAGGCTGAGATGGGAGGATCACCTGAGGTCAGGAGTTTGAGACCCGCCCGGCCAACATGGTGAAACCTTGTCTCTACTAAAAATACAAAAATACAAAAATTAGCCAGCCGTGGTGATGCGCACCTGTAATCCCAGCTACTGGGGAGGCTGAGGCATGAGAATTGCTTGCACCCAGGAAGTGGAGGTTGCAGTGAGCTGAGATCGCACCATTGTACTCCAGCATGGGTGACAAGAGTGAAACTCTGTCTCAAAATAAACAAATAAATAAATAAATAAATGGACTGACAACAAATACTAAGTGTGGGTGAAGATGTGGAGTGACGGGAAGGAATGCTTATACATTACTGACAGGAGTGCAAATTAGTACAGCCACTTTGGAAAACTGGAAGGATCCACTAAAGCTGAATATACATTTGTCATATAATCTAGCAATTCTACAGCTGGGTATATGTCAATAGAAATAGGTGGTTATATGCACCAAAACAGATGTCGAAGAATGTTCACAGCAGACTTTTTAGCCAAAACTTGAAACTCAAATATCTATCAATAGTAGGATAATAATTTTTTTTGGAGACAATGTCTCATTCTGTTCCCCCGGCTGGAGTGCAGTGGCATGAACATGACTCACTGCAGCCTCAACCACCTGGGCTCAAGCAATCCTCCTGCCTCAGCCTCCTGTGTAGCTGGGACTACAGGCATGTGCTACCACACCCGGCTTTTAGGTGCATTTTCTTTTCTTTTCTTTTCTTTTTTTTTTGAGACAGAGTTTCACTCTTGTTGCCCAGGCTGGAGTACAATGGCACCATCTCGGCTCACCACAACCTCTGCCTCCTGGGTTCAAGCAATTCTCCTGCCTCAGCCTCACAAGTAGCTGGGATGACAGGCATCTGCCACCGCACCCAGCTAATTTTGTATTTTTAGTAGAGACAGGGTTTCTCCATGTTGGTCAGGCTGGTCTCGAACTCCCAACCTCAGGTGATCCGTCTGCCTCGGCCTCCCAAAGTGCTGGGATTACAGACATGAGCCACCGTGCCCGGCCCTTTAGGTGCATTTTTGTATGAGCTTTTATTTCTTTTGCTGGTGTTGGTTCTGGGTGCAAGTGATGAATGACGCTCTTGCGAGTGAATGTTGAGTGGTGTGTGGATAATGACTCAGGACTACGGGCACATGCCACCATGCCAGGCTAATTGTTTTAATTTTTTTTTTTTTTGAGACAGTTTCGCTCTGTCACCCAGGCTGGAGTGCAGTGGCACAATCTCAATTCTTCTGCCTCAGCCTCCGGAGTAGCTGAGACTGCAGATGCACACCACCATGCCGGCTAATTTTTGTATTTTTAGTAGAGACAGGGTTTCCCCGTGTTGGCCAGGCTGGTCTGGAATTCCTGGCCTCAGGTGACCTGCCTGCCTCAGCCTCCCAAGTGCTGGGATTACAGGCATGGGCTGCCCGGCCTTAATTTTTTTTTTTTTTTTTGCAGAGATGGAGTCTTCTTGTGTTGCCTAGGGTTGTCTCAAACTCCTGGCCTCAAGTAATCTTCCTGCCTTGGCCTCCCAAAATGCTGGGATTACAGCTGTTACTATAATAATGCCATGTAACAAACCACCCAAAACTCAGAGGCTTGCTTACTCACAATAAGCCTTTATTCTTATGCTCATGGGTCTAAAGGTCCAGTTTGGTTTAGCTGATCCTCCATTCAAGACTTTGATAAATGACTCTGCTTCAGGCTGTTGGATTGGTTGGGTTCTGTCAATGCCAAATCCAAGGTTGGGTTTACTCTGCTCCACATTTGATAATTCTCAGGATAAGGGTAAGCAATTCCCTGGGGCATGCTCTTCTTCAGGCAGAATACTTGAGTGAAAGAGCTCAGCTAAGTCCTGCGGGCACATTTACATCTGTTGTTCACATCTGCTGACATCCCATATGCCAGAGGAAGTCACATGACCAAGCCCAGTATCTGTGTGGTGGGGAAATATACTCTACCCATGGTGGGAGGGCACAGTCACATGCAGAGTGCAGAGGTACTGCATTTCTGAAAATGCAATTCGGCCAGGTGTGGTGGCTCACACCTGTAATCCCAGCACTTTGGGAGGCCAAGGCGGGTGGATCACCTGAGGTCAGGAGTTCAAGACCAGACTGGCCAACACGGTGAAACCTCGTCTCTAATAAAAATACAAAAATTAGCTGGGCATGATCGCAGGTGCCTGTAATCCCAGCTACCCGGGAGGCTGAGGCAGGAGAATCGCTTAAATCCGGGAGGCGGAGGTTGCAGTGAGCCGAGATAGCACCACTGCACTCCGGCCTGGGCGACAGAGCAAGACTCTGTCTCATAAATAAATAAATAAAAATGCAATCCTATCCACCATAGATCTCATGGTGGTTATGGGAGAGGGGGAGATCCTGTGGGTGGCAGAACTGACAGATGGAGAGAGAGCGTGAGTCCTAATATTATCTTTGGCAGCCCTGGATCTAGCCATGTTTGAAGCCAGATTTATCCTTGGACATCTCAGAGTCACCAATAAGCTCCCCTGGCACCTTCCTTTTTTTTTTTTGTTTTTTTGAGACAGGGTCTTGTTCTGCAGCCCAGACTGGAGTGCAGTGGCTTGATCATAGCCCACTGTAACTTTGAACTCCTGGGCTCCAGCAATCCTCTTGTCTTAAATAGTTAGGACTACAGGCACATGTCACCATGCCAGGCTAATTGTTTTAATTTTTTTTTTTTGAGACAGTCTTACCCTGTCACCCAGGCTGGAGTGCAGTGGCACAATCTCAACTCACTGCAACCTCCACTTCTCAGGCTCAAGTGATTCCTCCTCAACCTCCGGAGTAGCTGAGGCTACAGGTGCACACCACCATGCCAGCTAATTTTTGTATTTTTAGTAGAGACAGGGTTTCCCCATGTTGGCCAAGCTGGTCTCGAATTCCTGGCCTCAAGTGATCTGCCTGCCTCGGCCTCCCAAGTGCTGAGATTACAGGCATGGGCCACCGTGCCCAGCCTTAACTTTTCTTTCTTTTTTTTTTTTTTTCAGAGATGGGATCTTCCTGTGTTGCCTAGGGTTGTCTCAAACTCCTGGCCTCAAGTGATCTTCCTGCCTTGGCCTCTCAAAGTGCTGGGATTACAGGCATGAACCACCGGAACCAGCCTTTGGTTTACTTTTAGAATGTGATGATTTTTGAGGCTGAAGTTGGGTTTGCAACAAGGATACATTTCCCAAGTGTTTTGGGTGCTGAAATGGTTTTTTGCTGTTGATTATAATATCTCTCCAGGCTGAGGGTGTTTCTGTCTTATTGTAGTCGATGTTTCCTGTTGAAACAGCACAGAATGACATGTCACCTTTCCCAAGAAGCCTCATTGAGTGTTATTTTGGGTTACAGAGCCAGAGTAAGAAAAGACAGAGGGTGAGACAGCTGTCACAAGATCTCCAGAAAGTGGCATCATATTTCACAATTTCATGGTAACTGCTCCTTGGAAGCGTGACACCTGCCTAGGAGAAATTCAAAGCTTGAAAGAGAATTTGCCTATTAAGAAAGCTGAATATATGAATCCAACTAATTTCCAGGAGAAGGGAACAGTACAGAAAGGGCAAAACATTTTTAGGAAGCTATTATTGGTTGTCATTTAGATATCTGAGACTAGAACTTGGGAATCTGGATAGTTTCTTTTTTTTCTGAGATGGAGTCTCGCTCTGCCACCCAGGCTGGAGTGCAATGGCACGATCTTGACTCAATGCAACTGCCGCCTCCCAGGTTCAAGCAGTACTCCTGCCTTAGCCTCCCGAGTAGCTAGGACTACAGGCGTGCACCACCATGCCCAGCTAATTTTTGTATTTTTAGTAGAGACGGGGTTTTGCCATGTTGCCCAGGCTGGTCTCGGACTCCTGACCTCAGATGGTCCACCCGCCTCGGTCTCCCAAAGTGCTGGGATTACAGGCGTGAGCTACTGCACCCCGCCAGTTTCTTTCTTTTTCTTTATTTTTTGTTTTGAGGTAGGGTCTCACTCTGTTAGCTAGGCTGGAGTGCAGTGGTACAATCATGGCTCACTGCAGCCTCGACCTCCTGGGCTCAAGTGATCCTCCCACCTCAGCCTCCTAAGTAGCTGAGATTACAGGAGTGCACCATTATGCCCAGCTAATTAAAAAAAATTTGTTGAGATGAGGTCCCACTATATTGCTCAGGCCTTGGACAGTCAGTTTCTAACTCTTAGGGGAGACAAGGGAGTGGAGTGGTTTAAATCCTTGCTCCTCAAATTATAATCCATGGACCAATAGTGTCAGCCTCAGCTGGGAGCTTTCTAGAAATGCAGAATTTCAGCCTCTGTCTAGGACCTACTGAATCAGAACCTTCTCCATGGGCTTGAAACTTGGCTTCCAATTCTGTTTGCATCATTTGTTGATTTTGGGATGGTGGGTGAAATATTTAACTTTCTCTGAGTCTCAGTTACCTTATTTGTGAAATGAGAATAATAATAATAACCAGTTCACTGGGTTGTTGTGAAGATTAAATGAACTAGTCTACTGTGTTAGGGCAAAGGTTAAGAAGCTATAACAAGCCTGGGCACGGTGGTTTACACCTGTAATCCTGTACTTTGGGAGGCCAAGGTGGGTGGATTACTTGAGGTCAGGATTTCGAGACCAGCCTGGCCAATGTGGTGAAACCTTGTCTCTACCAAAAATACAAAAATTAGCTGGGCGTGGTGGCGCAGGCCTGTAATCTCAGCTACTCGGGAGGCTGAGGCAGGAGAATCGCTTGAGCCTGGGAAGCAGAGGTTGCAGTGAGCTGAGATTGTGCCCCTGCACTCCAGCCTGGGCAACAGAGCGAGACTGTCTCAAAACAACAACAGCAACAACAAAAAAAACAAGCAAACAAACAAAAAACCCCCAAAAGGACTCCCAGACACAGTGGCTTATGGAGGACAGATGATTACCTCCCTTTCTCTCTTTCACGCACTATTTGGCCATGAGCAGTCCAGGTTGGCAGGGAGGAGCTGTTTTACACACAGTCATTTGGGATCCTGCTTCCTCTCCTCTTGTTGCTAGGTCATTACTTAGGGCATTGTCCTCATCTAATAGATCGACACTGGGTCTCAGGCACATCTATGTTCCAGTACTTGGGCAAGCAACTCATCACTTTGGCTCACATTCCATTGGCAATAAGAAAGGAGGCAGGCAGGACTCATCTCTGGACCAGATTAAAGGCACCAAAAGCACCTCTTCGTTGCCCCTCACCATAAGACAACCCCACCAGCACCATGAGAGTTTACCATTGCCATGGCAACTCCCCAAACTACCGCCCCTTGCCATGGCAACACCCAAAGTTACCGCCCATTTTCTAGCTATTTCTGAATAATCTGGCTCCTAACTAGCATGTATTAAAAGTGGGTATAAGTATGACCACAAATCACTACTACTCTTGGTGCAATGCCTATGGGGAGCAGGAGTAGTCACAGAGCTGTAACACTGCTGCTACCTCAGTAAAGCTGCTATCTCCAACCACCGGCTCACTCTTGAATTCCTTCTTGAGCAAAGCCAAGAAACTGCCCTGCATCAGCAAGACCTTACTCATCTGGCTACACCCAGCCCCAAGAGAGGCTGGGAGACGTAGTTTCCAACCAGGCATCCCTGTGCCTGAAATCATCCTATAAACTTTATAAAATTAATCAGGGAGAAAGGGAGGGGGGAGAAGTGAAAATAAGCCAAGCTTGTGGCACATTCAGCGTTAATCATTAAGTCAGCTTGCTCTCTGGCCTGCTTCCTTATAGCTGTTTGCTTCCTATTGCATCAGAATCATGTAGACCCTGTTATAAGATTATAATTTCCCTTAACTGCTCTATAGATGTCATCCTAAGCATTGTGAGGCATTAAGTTTTCTATTTGAGATGTTCTTTCAGACCCTGCATATCAGTGAAACTACTACCTCTTTTTTTTTGAGATGGAGTTTTGCTCTTGTTGCCCTGGCTGGAGTGCAATGGCGTGATCTCGGCTCACCTCAACCTCCGCCTCCCGGGTTCAAGCAATTCTCCTGCTTCAGCCTCCTGAGTAGCTGGGACTACAGGTATTCACCACCACACCTGGATAATTTTGTATTTTTAGTAGAGGTGGGGTTTCTTCATGTTGGTCAGGCTGGTCTCGAACTCCTGACCTCAGGTCATCTGCCTGCCTTGGCCTCCCAAAGTGCTGGGATTACAGGTGTGAGCCACCACGCCTGGCTGGTGAAACTACTGATGTCAACTGGTCTGAAGGACCCTACAAAGAGCTGACTTACCAAAGAATGTAGTTTCCATATCTTGATGATTTCGTCCTCCTTACCCCAACCAATCAGACTCCAATTTTCCAGTCCTTGCCCTCCATGATCCTCTTAAAACCCCAGCTCAGAACTCCTTGGGGAGACAGATTTGGGGGTTCCTCTTTTCTCCTCACTCAGATGCCCTGTGAGCACTAAACTCTCTCTCTGCTGCAAACCCTGCTGTCTTGGTGGATTGGTATGTTACTGCACAGCAGGCATACAAACCTGGTGGGTCTGTAACATACCCACTCTGTGAGTCTCCACTGCTCCTGTGTCAGGTACTTCTTACAGGGGCCGGCTCTGTGAATTTCAGCTTCTATGATGCATCATTTTTACTGTGATATTTCTCAGCTCAGAGGCACTTTTCACCTCTCATCCTGCCACACAGCTTGTGGACAGGTGTGATATATCACTGCATCTGCTATTTTGCTAAAGTGATTATCCGGTTCTTTCTAATTACCTGGTCAGGAGGGGAATGGATATCACCGCAGTCAAGACTGGGGTTTAGCAGCAGTGGTGTATTTAGATACTTCCCCATGTGTGGAAGGCTGATTAGCTCCATTTGCTAAGTATGTAGCAGCTGCTATTAGTCTTTAATGATCTTAATTCCCAAAGTAGCTTGGTGGCAAAAAAAAAAAAAAAAAAAAAAAATCTTAGATTTTCTTCCTGCCAAGATTCCCAGGAGACAGATGTTTGC
This sequence comes from Hylobates moloch, assembly GCF_009828535.3. Lineage (NCBI taxonomy): Eukaryota > Metazoa > Chordata > Mammalia > Primates > Hylobatidae > Hylobates > Hylobates moloch. The sequence goes on along the minus strand of NW_026652287.1, from coordinate 46,810,970 downwards.
TCTCAGCATCTGTATATTAGGGAAAGGAAAAGAATATTCTTTGCTCCCAAAGATTTCTAGTCAAGGGGGTTTGTAATAGAGACCATATTTGGCAGAAAGATTGGATCCTGAGATTGAAATTGCTCTGACTTCATCCTAAGGGCAAATTGGATTATGTTCTCAAAGCATTTACTTTTAGAGATAAACTTTTAGAGATAAACTAGAGAGAATTTTTTTTCTCTATTCAGTAAACAGTTTGCCTTCCTTGCACTAAACTAGAAATCAGTTGCTTTGCTAGCTTTCTTTTTCATAGTCCTAGAAATGTTCTTTGCATTCCCTCAAAGAGTTACTTTATAGGTGAATGCAAAGTCACTTTTTTTTTTTTTTTTTTTTAAAGATGAGGTCTTGGTCCATTGCCCAGGCTGGAGTGCAGTGACATGATCATAACTCATTGCAGCATCAAACTCCTGCACTAAAGTAATCCTCCTGCCTCAGCCTACTGAGTAGCTAGGACTAACAGGTGCAAGCCACTATGCCCAACTAATTTTTAAGATTATTTTTAGAGACGGGGCCTAGCTGTGTTGCCCAGGATGGTTTTAAATTCCTGGCCTCAAGTGATCCTCCCACCTCAGCCTCCTAAGCAGCTGGGATTACAGGTGCAAGCTACTGCACTGACCAAAGTCACTGTTTGAAAATGAATTTTCTTAAGGCTTTGACTAAAGAGTTTTAACACTCCAGTTGTACCACTTACTAGACATGTGTCACGTTATTTAGTCTATGTCTTTTTCTCGTTTACAAAATGGGATTAATAATAGTAACTACCTCAGAGAGTTGAGGATTAAAGGAGTTGATACAAATGCTTAGAATAGTGCCCAGTACATTGTACATAAGTGGTAGCTATTATTAGTATTTCTTAAAAATAATTGTGAGTTAACTGTAGCATCCTCTTTTTGATCTCCTGTCCCCTCATGGCAGACATTGTCATCTGTCCCAGAAATCCCTCTCCTCTTCCTACTTTTGGGAATAGAACTCCCTTGAGTATCAGCAGGGCACATGGTTGCCCAGTTAGAGACTACATTTCCCAGCTTCTCTTGCAGCTATATAAGGCCATGTGAACAAGGTCCCAGCAATAGAATATGAGTGGAAAAACAATGTAACTTCTGTGTTGCTTCCATAAAATGAAATGCTTGCTCTCTACTTTTTCTCTTTACTCCTTTCATGATGACTCAAGTAAGGACACTGTGGTGAGCCAGGGTGGCATGTGGAAGAAGACATATCCTGGATATAATGAATCAGCGAGATAGAAAGAGCTGGGTTTCTGGGTGACTTTGTGCAGTAGAGCCCCCTGCTTGTGTCAGACCATCTGCCTCCTTCTGGATTCTTAGGTGAGGGAGTTAAACTTGTTTCTTATTTGAGCCATTGTTTTCTTGAATCTCTTTGTTCAGCTTTTTTTTTTTTTTTTTTTTTTTTTGAGACAGGGTCTGGCTCTGTCACCCAGGCTGAAGTGCAGTGGTGCAGTCACGGCCCACTGCAGCATCCACCTCTTGGGCTCAAGTGATCCTCCCACCTCAGCCTTCTGAGTAGCTGGAACTACAGGAATGCACCACCGCACGCAGCTTCTTCAATATCTTGACGTCTTTGTTTCAGAATCTCATTTACATGCTAATACATTCACTTACTATCTGGGCAATAGAGTGTATCTGAAACAAATGGATTCAGTGCTTAACCTGAGTCAAAGTTTGTAAACAAAATTTAGAATTTATTGGTCAGTTAGGCGACCCTAAAAGCAAAAAAGTCCAGTCCCAATAAGACTGAATATAAATGGGGCCCCATTAACATTAATGCCTGAATTTCAATAACTCATTATTTTCCACATGGAGGACCTCAACATCTCCTCTCTACAAGCTTCCCACACTATGTTGCAGGATTCTGTGGGGGGAGGATATTTCATTTGTGTCCAGGAAAAACTTTGCTCATAACAGATTTGCTGCTGTTAAAGTCCCAATGGCAAGGCTGGGCACGGTGGCTCACGCCTGTAATCCCAGCACTTTGGGAGGCCAAGGCGGGTGGATCACCTGAGGTCAGGAGTTTGAGACCAGCCTGGCCAACATAGTGAAACCTCGTCTCTAATAAAAATACAAAAATTAGCCGGGCATGATCGCAGGTGCCTGTAATCTCAGCTACTGGGTAGGCTGAGGGGGGAGAATCAGTTGAACCTGGGAGGCGGATGTTACAGTGAACTGAGATTGTGCCATTAGTGCCATTATAGTCTAGCCTGGGTGACAAAGCAAGACTCTGTCTCAAAAAACAAAACAAAACAAAACAAAACCAAACCCCAGCGTGGTGGTGGGCACCAGTAATTCCAGCTACTGGGGAGGCTGAGGCAGGAGAATCACTTGAACCTGGGAGGCGGAGATTGCGGTGAGCCGAGATTGCGGTGAGCCAAGATTGCGCCACTGCACTCCAGCCTGGGTGACGCAGTGAGATCTTGTCTCAAAAAATAAATAAATAAAAATAAAAAATAAAGTCCCAATGGCAGTCTCCTTGCTACCGTCTCTGCTTCTAGTGCTTTCCATGAGTGACCTGCTTTTTCGGATGCCGGGGCCCAGTGGTCCTTAATAGTGACCTTCCTCATCCCTCACGGCACCAAAACTGTCAAGGGTCTTGAAGGGAGAAGGGCATTTGCTCCAGTTATGTCAAGGTATCATTCAAAAGCCTTCCGTCTTCCACTATTACTGATGGAAAGTCAGCTGGGTTGAAATGGCCAGGCCTTTGTAGATGATGTCTACTTTCTTCCTGGCTGCTGTTAAGATCTTCTGTCTATCTTTGGTGTTTTGTTTCACCAAGATGGGCCTAGGCATATATTTCTTTTTATTTATCCTGGTTGGATCTTCAATCTGTGCATCTTTAGTCTGTGGACTTCGGTTTGTCATCAATTTTAGAAAATTTGCAGGTCTTATCTCTTTAAATCTTGCCTCGCCTCCATTTTCTGTATTTGATCCTTTGGGATGTTGATTAGGTGTATCTAGAATTTAATTTTTTTTTTCTCGAGACAGAGTCTCGCTCTGTTACCCAGGCTGGAGTGCAGTGGCATGCTCTAGGCTCACTGCAACCTCTGCCTTCTGGGTTCAAGTAATTCTCCTGCTTCAGCCTCTCCAGTAGCTGAGATTATGGGCGTGTGCCACCACGCCCAGTTAATTTTTGTATTTTTAGTAGAGACAGGGGTTTCGCCATGTTGGCCAGGCTGGTCTCTAACTCCTGGCCTCATGTGATCCACCCACCTTGGCCTGCCTCCCAGAGTGCTGGGATTACAGGTGTGAGCCACCACACCCAGCCAAATTTAATACTCCTATCCTTCATCTCTCTTATTGTTTCATATTTTATTTTATTTTTTATTTTTATTTACTTATTTTTTTTTGAGACAGGGTCTCATGCTGTCACTCAGGCTGGAGTGCAATGGTGAGATCACGGCCCACTGCAGCCTTGACCTCCTGGGCTCAAGCAATCCTCCTGCCTCAGCCTCCTGTGTAGCTGAGACCATAGGTGCATGCAACCATGCCCAACCTTTTTTTTTTTCTTTTAGTTTTTATAGAAATGAGGTCTTACTTTGTTGCCTAGGCTGGTCTCAAACTCCTGGGCTTAAGCAATCCTTCTGCCTCAGCCTCCCAAAGTGCTGAGATTACAGGCATGCGCCACTGCACCCAGCCTGTTTCATATTTTATATCTCTTGCCTCTTTGTGTTACATTCAAGGTTATTTCTTCAGCTACATCTTCAAGTTCATTCATTTCCTCCTGGGTTGTGTTTAAGCTGATTTTTGTCAGTTGAGTTTTTATTTCAGCGATTATATTTTTCTTTTTTTTCTTTTTTCTTTTTTTTGAGACGGAGTCTTGCTCTGTCACCCAGGCTGGAGTGCAGTGGCCCGATCTCGGCTCACTGCAAGCTCCGCCTCCCAGGTTCACACCATTCTCCTGCCTCAGCCTCTCCGAGTAGCTGGGACTACAGGCGCCCGCCACCACGCCCGGCTAATTTTTTGTATTTTTAGTAGAGACGGGGTTTCACCGTGGTCTCGATCTCCTGACCTCGTGATCCGCCCGCCTCGGCCTCCCAAAGTGCTGGGATTACAAGCGTGAGCCACCGCGCCCAGCCTTCATTTTTATAAGTTATATTGAAAAGCATCTATTTGTTCCCCAAAGTTTCTTGTTCTTTGATCACCTTTATGACTGCATCTTTCCTTCCTTCCTTCCTTCCTTCCTTCCTTCCTTCCTTCCTTCCTCCCTCCCTCCCTCCCTTCCTCCCTTTCTTTGGACAGAGTCTCACTCTGTTGCCCAGGCTGAAGTGCAGTGGCGTGATCTTGGCTCACTGCAACCTCTGCCTCCTGGGTTCAAGCAATTCTCCTGCCTCAGCTTCTCGAGTAGTTGGGATTACAGGCGTGCACCACCACACCCAGCTAATTTTTGTAATTTTAGTAGAGACAGGATTTCATCATATTGGCCAGGCTGGTCTCGAACTCTTGACCTCAGGTGACGCACCTGCTGGGATTACAGGCCTGAGCCACCATGCCCAGCTGTCTTTCATTTCTCCAGTCATTTCTCTCATGACTACTCTTCTGTATCTGACAATCCCAGTATCTGCAGACACTGGAAGGGGATTTACATCTCCTTTTGATTATTTCTTCTGTCTTTGAGTCAAAGCAGCTTCTCATGTGTTTGGTGACTTCGAAGTGATGAGCTAATCTAGCATTGCGCCTGTGGTATCAGATTCCTGTGTTTGAATTCTTTCTCCACCACCCACTATTAGTGCGGACTTTACTTTTCTGTATCTTAGATTCCTCATCCATGAAATAGGGTAACGAGTGATGTTACCCACTAGTTGGCTACATCACAAGGGTGTTTGAGGGTTTCAAGAGTAAGTACCTGAAAATGGTCCAGAACAGTGCCTGACATATAGTTAGCTCTCGATAACAGCGAGCCCTTATCAATATCCAGTAAGCATTTGTTGAATGAATGACAAATAGGTGAATGCAGTCTCAGTTTTCTCACCTTTAAGAAAGGAGCCAAATTGGCTAGGTGCAGTAGCTCACGCCTGAAACTCCAGCACTTTGGGAGGCCAAGTGCTGATCACGAGGTCAGGAGTTCGAGACCAGCCTGGCCAACATAGTAAAACCCCATCTGTACTAAAAATTAGCCAGGCGTGGTGGCACATGTCTGTAATCCCAGCTACCTGGGAGGCTGAGGCGAGAGAATTGCTTGAACCCAGAAGGCAGAGGTTGCACAGAGTTGAGATCATGCCACTGTACTCCAGCCTGGGTGACAGAGCAAGACTCTGTCTCAAAAAGAAAAAAAAAGGAGCCAAATTAAAAATTATCTATACAGTCCTTTAAAGTCTTAAATTCATTGACTTCCGTACTTAATGTGTACTGCACCTAACATTTCTGAAAGCATATTGGGCATATAAAATGTGACATTTTGGCTGGGTGCGGTGGTTCATGCCAGTAATCCCAGCACTTTGGGAGGCTGAGGCTGGAGGATCGCTTGAGCCCAGGAGTTTAAGACCAGCCTGGGCAAGACAGTGAGACCCCATCTCTACAAAAAATTTGAAAATTAGCTTGGCATAGTGGTGCATGCCTGTAACCTCAGCTACTTGTGAGGCTGAGGTGGGAGGATCACTTGAGCCTGGGAGTTTGAGGTGGCAGTGAGCTATGATCACACCACTGCACTCCAGCCTGGGTGACAGATCAAAACCTTGACTCTAAGGAAAAAACGTGACATTTTATTAACAAAATTTGTTAATAACATTCAGAAGGAATATAGGACAATATACTTAATTAAAAAGCATAGACCGTGACCTAGATAGAACTTGGTAAATTGAACCTCTGAACCACAGTTTCTTATCTGTAGAATGTACTAATGACAATGCCTACTGCACTGCAGTATGTGAGGATTAAATCCACTATTACAAGGAAAATGCTCAGTACAATGCCTGGTACACAGTAAGCACTCAATAAATGTTATTTGAAATAATGAAAATTGAGGCTGGGCGTGGTGGCTCATGCCTGTAATCCCAGCACTTTGGGAGGCTGAGGCAGGTGAATCACCTAAGGTCAGCAGTTGGAGACCAGCCTGGCCAACCTGGTGAAACCCCGTTTCTACTAAAAATACAAAAAATTAGGCGGGCGTGGTGGCCGATGCCTGTAATCTCAGTCACTCAGGAGGTGGAGGCAGGAGAATCACTTGAACCCGGAAGGCGAAGGTTGCAGTGATTCGAGATCGCGCCACTATACTCCAGCCTGGGCAACAAGAGCGAAACTGTCTCAAAAAAAAAAAAAAAGTTCTTCCAAGTCCCTGAAATAAAACCCTGCTCCATCAGAAATCTTCCCCATCTGAGCACTTTGAGAGGCCGAGGCAGGCAGATCACCTGAGGTCAGGAGTTTGAGACTACCCTGGCAACATGGTGAAACCCTGTCTCTAGTAAAAATGCAAAAATTAACCGGGCGTGGCGGTGTGTGCCTGTAATCCCAGCTACTCAGGAGGCTGAGACAGGAGAATCACTTGAATCCCGGAGATGCAGGTTGCAGGGAGCCGAGATTGTGCCACTGCACTCTAGCCTGTACCACAGAGCGAGACTCTGTTTCAAAAAAAAAAAAAAAAAAAAGAAAGAAATCTTCCCCACCTCAGTTGTAGATAAAGTAATATGCAGTTTTTGAGTTTATCAAAGTTGCTTTTGTTTTGGAAGTTAATGTTATAAATGTGAGTGATCTGTTTTCTGGGGAAGTCAGAGTCCCTCACCTGGTAACCTGGTATAAATAAATGGTCCCTGTTAGCAAGTCAGCTCCTGGAAGTCACTCAGGTTTCCAGTCTCCTGTTCTCAATTTACCCTTCTCTAAGGCAATTGTCTTCAATGTAGCTACATTTTGGAATCACTCTGGAAGCTGTAAAAAAACACTGATACCTGGGCCCCGCCTTCAGAGATTTTGATTTATTTTGTCTGGGGTAGGGCCTGGACATGGTTTTTATCTTTTTTCTTTTCTTTTTTTTTTTTTTTTTTAAAGTTCCCAGGAGATTCTAATGTGCAGCCATGTTTACAATCCCCTGTCGTGCGGCATTGCTTTGTCTGCCTGGTCAATGCTGGATCCCCACTAAGTCTTAATTCCAGCCAATGGGAAGGAGGAAGAGACTATGAAGAAAGTGCTGGCTGGGCGCAGTGGCTCATGCCTGTAATCCCAGCACTTTGGGAGGCCGAAGTTGGCAGATCACCTGAGGTTGGGAGTTCGAGACCAGCCTGACCAACATGGAGAAAACCTATCTCTACTAAAAATACAGAATTAGCTGGGCATGATCCCAGCTACTAGGGAGGCTGAGGCAGGAGAGTCACTTGAACCTGGGAGGCGGAGTTTGCAGTCAGCCGAGATTGCACCATTGCACTCCAGCCTAGGGGACAGAGCAAAATTCTGTCTCAAAAGAAAAAAAAAAAAGGGCTTATGATGTCATAAGACTCAAACCAGGAAGTGGAACATGTCACTTCCTCTCACACCCCATTGGTGAGAACTCAGTCATGTGACTCCATCTGACTGCAAAGAAGGCTGGGAAATGTCAATGTAGGCAGCCAAGTTCCTGGCCGCTATTCTATTACTTTGAAAGAAGAAAATGGACTTAAGACGAGGGATGTGGCTCAGACATCTAGGAGATCTGAAGTGGTAAGAACAAGAGTTGATCTAGCAGTGAATACCATTGGGCAATGTGTTAATTTCCAAGGACTGCTGTAACTAAATATCACAAACTGGGTGCTTAAAACAACAAAATGTATCACCTCACACTTCTGGAGGCTAGAGTTTGACATCAAGGTCTTGTAGGGCTACGTTCCCTAAAACCTGTAGGGGAGAGAGCTTCTTTGCTACTTCCTGGCTTCTGGTGGTTTGCTGCCGGTTCACCTTGGCATTCGTTGCCTTTCAGCTGCAGCACATGGATCTCTGCCTTGTCACATGGTGTTCCTCCCTTGTGTCTCTATGTCTCTTCTCTTTTTCTTTTTTCTGAGACAGGATCTCGTGCTGTCACCCAGGCTGGAGTGTAATGGTGTGATCTCGGCTTACTGCAACCTCCGCCTCCCCAGTTCAAGTGATTCTCCTGCCTTAGCCCCTAGTAGCTGGGACTACAGGTGCATGCCACTGAGCCCGGCTAATGTTTTTATTTTTAGTAGAGACAGGGTTTCACTATGTTGGCCAGGCTGGTCTCGAACTCCTGACCTCAGGTGATCCACCCACCTCGGCCTCCCAAAGTGCTGGGATTACAGGAGTGAGCCACCACGCCCAGCCTCCTTTTCTTAAAAGTACATTAGTTATATTGGATTAAGGGCCTGCCATACTAAGATATAACCTCATCTTAACTAACTTCATCTGTAACAACCCTAATCAGGTCATATTCTGAAGTACTAGGGGTTAAGACTTAAACATATCTTTTTGGGGGACACAGTTCAACTCACGGCAGCCAATAATCAAGCATCACAATTCTGAGGAACCCCTCCATGAGGCCATTGTAAGGAGGCAATGACTTGGCAATGTATCTGACCCTTCTGTCTCCCACATCTAGGTACCATCCAAGCCCCAGGGAAATAAGATGCAGCACCAAGGTACCAAGGAAAAGGGTAGAAGCACTCCGAGTGGACCTGAGATGAACTTTTCACCACCCTTGAAGAATGAGGACTTGAACTAGTGATCACTTTCAGTTCTAGGAAAATAAGGCGGCCAGGTGAGGTGGCTCACGCCTGTACTCCCAGCGCTTTGGGAGGCCAAGATGGGCGGATCACGAGGTCAGGAATTTGAGACTAGCCTGGCCAACATGGTGAAACCTCATCTCTACTAAAAATACAAAAAATTAGCTGGGCAAGGTGGCGGGCACCTGTAATCCCAGCTGCTCTGGAGGCTGAGGCAGGAAAATCGCTTGAACCTGGGAGGCAGAGGTTGCAGTGAGCCGAGATGGCGCCATTGCACTCCAGCCTGGGCGACAGTGCGAGGCTCTCAAAACAAACAAACAAACAAAAAAACACCCACAAAAAACAAAAATAAGATTACATCTCTTAAGTATCTAAATTGGGAACTGAAATTCACACCTGCAACATCTTTAATGATCCAATGGAAGGAAGTCCAAACTCCTTGACCAGGGTTTGACAAATTATGGCCCATGGGCCAAATTTGGTTGGCTGCCTGTTTTTGTTATTAAAGAGTTTTTGGAATACTGCCATGCCCATTTGCGTATGTATTGCCTCTGGCTATTTTTGTACTGCAGCATCAGGGTTGAGTTATTGTGACAGAGACCCTAGAGCCTGCAAAACCAAAAAGATTTATTATCTGATCTATTTTAGAAGAAATTTGCCAACCTTTGTCCTAGATCAAGTTTTCAAGACCTTTTTTTTTTTTTTTTTTGAGACGAAGTCTTGCTCTTGTTGCCCAGGCTGGAGTGCAATGGCATGATCTCGGCTCACTACAACCTCCACCTCTCGGGTTCAAGGAATTCTCCTGCCTCAGCCTCGTGTGTAGCTGGGATTGCAGGTACACACCACTACATCCGGCTAATTTTTTATATTTTTAGTAGAAACGGGGTTTCACCATGTTGGCCAGGCTGGTCTCGAACTCCTGACCTCGTGACTCACCTGCCTCGGCCTCCCAAAGTGCCGGGCATGAGCCATCACGCCCGGCCTAAGATCAGTTTTTAAAACATATACTCTGCCACTCTACCACATAAACTTTCCAAGGTGCTAAAACCAGTATATGCAAAGTTCTCTTAAGTTATCAGCTCTAAATTTTTTCCCCCAGCCCAATTAGGAGGGAATTAAGGCTTCACCCCCATTCCCACTTTCCAGCAGAAAAACAAGTAGGTGATAAAAATGGAATGTCATCCTAAAAGCTTTCTAAAAGTTGGGGAATTGTGGGTACATCTGCTTAAGCAATAAGAGTACAGATGATTTCTATTTTTGCTCAATGCATACATGACTTAAAGTCTATTTATTGAACAATTATAGGCCAAAAATACTGCTGATGCAAATGAGTATTATTAAACACTGTAGAATTTGCCAAACAACCCACAACAAATTAAATTGCTAATAACAAGCTAAACAGTGATTTTTCATTAGCTAAGCAAAAAGAACAGCGGTTGAAAACTGTGGCCAATTCAAGACAACACAAAGACAAAATGTTCCTCCAGGAAATTATGGAAATTTATACTATCAGTGTACACTTGTGTGCAATGCTGGGAGGTATTGTGTGTCTGCCAGGCTTCTAGGTGGAATACCAAAATAGAGTGCTCAATAAATTACAGTAACTTTCTATTCTTAATGTACGAACACTATGTTTTAGTAAGCCTTAATGACTTGCTTAGTGTAGGTGGACTGGGTATCAGCTGCATTTGCGGGTGCAGCATCCATGCCTCTTTCTTCTGATTTTCCCTGGGGGAGCCATTGTCCCATTTGCATCCATGTGCTCGGAAAGGGGCCAGCTTTAGAATGGGGCATGTAGGGCCGGGCGCGGTGGCTCACGCCTGTAATCCTGGCAATTTGGGAGGCTGAGGTGGGCAGATCACCTGAGGTTGGGAGTTTGAGACCAGCCTGGGCAACGTGGTGAAACCCCGTCTCTACTAAAAATACAAAAATTAGCTGGGCATGGGCCAGGCGCGGTGGCTCAAGCCTGTAATCCCAGCATTTTGGGAGGCCGAGGCAGGCGGATCATGATGTTAAGAGATTGAGACCATCCTGGCCATCATGGTGAAACCCTGTCTTTACTAAAAATACAAAAATTAGCTAGGTGTGGTGGTGCGTGCCTGTAGTCCCAGCTACTGGGGAGGCTGAGGTGGGAGAATCGCTTGAACCAGGGAGGTGAAGGTTGCAGTGAGCTGAGGTTGCACCACTCACTGCACTTCAGCCTGGGCGACAGAGTGAGACTCTGTCTCAAAAACAAAAAAACAAAAAAACTAGCCAGGCGTGGTGGCATGTACCTGTAATCCTAGCTACTCAGGAGGCTGAGGCAGGAGAATCTCTTGAACCCAGGAGGCAGAGATTGCAGTGAGCCGAGATCATGCCATTGTACACCAGCCTGGGCAACAGAGGAAGACTCCGTCTCAAAAAGAAAAAAGAAAAAAAAGAAAATGGGGCACATGACCCAGACTGGCCAATCTCATCCCTCTGCTCATAGTTCAATCATAAGCACATATCTCAAGACAAGCCAATGAGACGCCATCCCAGGACTTCTGTTAGAATTGCTAACCTTGGAGAATGGAACTGACAGCTGATGAAGCCGACACAAAGGAGACCAGGGACTGGGCGGAGTGTTTTATGCCTGTAATCCCAGCACTTTGGGAAGCCAAGGCGGGAGGATCACCTGAGGCCAGGAGTTCAAGACCAGCCTGGGCAACATAGTGAGACTGTGTCTCTACAAAAAACTAAAAAAATTGGCCAGGCACAGTGGCTCATGCCTGTAATCCCAGCACTTTGGGAGGCTGAGGTGGGTGGATCATTGGAGGTTAGGAGTGCGAGACCAGCCTAATCAACATGATGAAACCCCGTCTCTACTAAAAATATGAAAAATTTAGCTGGGCATGGTGGCACATGCCTGTAGTCCCAGCTACTTGGGAGCCTGAGGCAGGACAATCGCTTGAATCCGGGAGGTGGAGGTTGCAGTGAGCTGAGATCGTGCCACTGCATTCCAGCCTGGGCAACAACAGAGCGAGACTCTGTCTCACAAAAAATAAATAAATAGATAAAGAAGTAAGTAAATAAAAAATTAAGCCAGGCATGGTGGCACACACCTGTGGTCCCAGCTACTTGGGAGGCTGAAGTAGCAGGATCACTTGAGCCCAGGAGACTGAGGTTGCAGTGAGCCATGATCGTGCCACTGCACTCCAGCCCAGAAGACAGAGTGAGACCCTGTCTCAAATAAATATATAAATGAAAGAGACAGGTTCCAGATTCCTGAGACTGTTCAAGGACCTGGATCTAGCTGAGCCTGAAGCCAATGTGCGAGAGTCTCTTTTAAGAACTAAAGCAGGGGAGGGTGTGCTGGCTCACGCCTGCAATCCCAGCACTTAGGGAGGCCAAGGCAGGCTGGATCACTTGAGTCCAGGAGTTTGATACCAGCCTGGGTAACATAGGGAGACCTTGTCTCTACAAATAAAAAAAAATTAGTGGGGCGTGGTGGTGTCACCTATAGTCCTAGCTACTTGGGAGACTGAGGAGGGAGGATGGCTTGAACCCGGGAGGCAGAGATTGCCACCGCACTCCAGCCTGCGTGACAGAGCAAGACTCCATCTCAAAAAAAATATAAATAAATAAAAAAGGTAGGCCTTGAACAGTGTCTCCCTCTGTTTCCCAGGCTGGAGTGCAGTGGCGTGATCCGGCTCACGGCAGCCTCAGCCTCCCAGACTCAAGCGATCCTCATATCTTAGCCTCCCAAGTAGCTGGGATTACCACGCCTGCTAATTTTTGTATTTTTATTGAGATAGGTTTCGCCATGTTGGCCAGGGTGGTCTCAAACTCCTGACCTCAAATGATCCACCCGCCTCGGTCTCCCAAAGTTCTGGGATTACAGGCTTGAACCACCATGCCCGGCCAGCTGGAATTTTTCCAAAGGAACTTCGCTTCACAAGGATGTAGAGAGAAAGCAAGGCAGTAGAGACAATGCAATCCACATAAAAAAGGACAACTCACAAAATGAAAGTTCTCGTCTCCAAGTTTTACTAAAGGCTGCGTCAAGACGTGTTGGTGCCTCCTGACATGAGTGTGATTCCTGTCCTTAGCATTCATCGAACAGATGCTAGGCACCTGGTGGTGGGAATCCCGCGTGCTGTGCATCTTCCCACGAGGGCTTTTGGGTTTTGTTTGAAGGTGGAGGGAGATGTTATTTTGTACATGTATCTTGTAGGCTATGGAGAAAAGGGAGGGTTGGTTTGGATGCTTGTCCCAGCAGCATTTTTTTTTTTTTTTTGAGATGGAGTCTCGCTCTGTCGCCCAGGCTGGAGTGCAATGGTGCCATCTCAGCTCACTGCAACCTCCGCCTCCTGGGTTCAAGCGATTCTCCTGCCTCAGCCTCCCGAGTAACCCAGCAGCATTTTTGAACTGGTTTGGAGACTACATAGAGATGAAGAGAAAGCTGCTTTCCTAAGACTTTGAGAGACTAAAGGCCCAGGACACATTGCTTTGGGGCTCAGATGACATAGGGTAAGACTACACTGGGAAGACACGCCAAGCACCTCCTGCTGCATAACTAAACTGGCAGAAGGAAACCCTCCTGGAGTGAGGGTCAGTCCTACAAGATGTAAAGCTTCTTGAATGATCTTGCCCCCCAGGTGTCATGGTGTGCACCTGTAATCCCAGCTACTCGGGAGGCTGAGGCACGAGAATCGCTTAAACCCAGGAGGCAGAGGTTGCGGTGAGCCGAGATCGTGCCACTGTACTCCAGCCTGGGTGATGGAGTGAGACTCAGTCTCAAAAAAAAAAAAAAAAAAAAAAAGCAACTCAACAAAACACATGAAATAACAGATAACAGAAGCAGTTACTCACAAATCCCAGAGAGAGGAGGACAGAGTGCCTTGCAGGGCGATAGGAAGAGGGAGGGGAGCCATTTGGGACATGCAAGATCAACCAGAAGGTGGGGGAATTGTGAGGCGGGGGACCTGGAGGCCAAGGTCCTTATTGGGGTTGAGGGCATTACCCAAGAACATTTCCCCTGAGGGGTTCTAATTGTCGTGTTTAGAGGAAACAGCACAGATTCTGTGGGGTAACACTGTGGCTGAGAGGTGGTCACTGCCACCCGTACACCAGGGGTTCCCAATCCCAGGCCATGGACCGGTACCAGTGGCCTGTTAGAAACCGGGCCACACAGCAGGAGGTGAGGGGCAGCCGAATGAGCGAAGCTTCATCTGTATTTACAGCTGCTCCCCATTGCTCACATCACCCCCGAGCTCTGCCTCCTGTCAGATCAGTGGCAGCATTAGATTCTCACAGGAGCACGAACCCTATTGTGAACTGCACATGTGAGGGATCTAGGATGCGTGATCCTTATGAGAATCTTTTTTTGTTTGTTTGTTTGTTTCTTCGTTTTTTGAGATGGAGTCTTGCTCTGTCGCCCAGGCTGGAGTGCAATGGCGCGATCTTGGCTCACTGCAACCTCTGCTTCCTGGGTTCAAGTGATTCTCCTGCCTCAGCCTCCCAAGTAGCTGAAATTACAGGCACCCGCCACCATGCCTGGCTAATTTTTTGTATTTTTAGTAGAGAAGGGGTTTTGCCATGTTGGTCAGGCTGGTCTTGAACTCCTGACCTCCGGTGCTGGGATTATAGGCGTGAGCCACTGGGCCCAGCCAGGAGCCCTGGTTTAGAATGAAGGGGTAGGAAATGCCTCTCCTGAAAGAAGCATTTTTTTTATCCCTTCCTCGGGATAGTCATTTTTTTTATTCCCTTCCTCGGCTAGTCAATCTTAGGAAATCCTTACGATTTCCTGTTTGTCAATCAAATACCTGGAATTGCCAATGTCCAGATACCTTATCAACTCAAGAAATCCTCACATAAACCCTCCTTGCCCCATGAGTGAGAAATGTGGTTTCCATGGCAGCGAGGTTAAAGTTCTCTCCAACTTTATTTCGCTTCGTTTAGAGTTTAGTTCCCTAGGACAAGAAAAAAAAAAAAAAAAAAGACACCGTATACTGATTTCTGCACGACTCACAGCGATTATGAATAACGTCCCTCTGGGAGAATATTTTATCTTTCCTTTCTGTCACTCCATAATACTTGCTGAAAAATAATGCCCAGAAGCAATGTGGTGCAAAGCCTAAAATTAAGGCTCAGTGTTATGTGCTGCCTTGACACCTGGTGAAACCAGGAGGGCTTCAAATGACTGATCCCAAAGTCCCCTCCCTACTCTGCCCTGATGGAGAAGGTACCACCCCTACTCTAAAGCTAAGCAACTCTCTTTATTAAATGGACCAGGTACAGTTCCTGTTTATCTCTGAGCAGAGGGTTTCAGTTCCCTGCCATCTGATTTATCAAGACAGGGGAATTGCAGTAAAGAGTAATTCACACAGAGCTGGCTGTGCGGGAGACCAGAGTTTTATTATGACTAAAATCAGTCTCCCCAGATATTCAAGGAGCAGAGTTTTTTGCTTTTTGTTTTTCTTTTTTCAGAGATGGAGTCTCCCTCTGTCATCCAGGCTGGAGTGCAGTGAGGGAGCAGAGTTTATTTTATTTTATTTTATTTATTTTTTTGAGACAGAGTCTTGCTCTGTTGCCAGGCTGGAGTGCAGTGGCGCAATCTCAGCTCACTGCAACCTCCGCCTTCCAGGTTCAAGCAATTCTCCTGCCTCAGCCTCCTGAGTAGCTGGGACTACAGGCATCCACCACCATGCCCAGCTAATTTTTTTATTTTTTTAATTTTTAGTAGAGACGGGGTTTCACCATGTTGGCGAGGCTGGTCTCGAACTCCTGACCTCAGGTGATCTGCCTGCCTGGGCCTCCCAAAGTGCTGGGATTACAGGCGTGAGCCACCATGCCCAGTCTGTCATCTTTGTTTTAAACTATAAACTATAAACTGAGTTTCTCCCAAAGTTAGTCCAGCCTACGCCAAGGAATGAACAAGGACAGCTTGGAGGTTAGAAGCAAGATGGAGTCTATTAAGTTAGATTTCTTTCACTGTCTTAGTCATAATTTTGCAAAGGCGGTTTCAACAGTGTCCCCCTTTCTCCAGGCTGTGAGTGTAAATGACTAATAAATGGCTGTCAGTCTCATCTGTCCCGTGTCAGGTGTGTGTTTGGCCATCTGCATAACACTAGAGCAAGAATCCCCTCCTCACCAATGGGGTGAAAGGTAGGCAACTGAAATAAGCAGTGGCTTTTGTCCTTCCTTCTCTGCCTTCCCACCACCCAGCATATCTAAGGGTGATGAGACACCCTGTTAGAAACACTGTATCTGGGCCGGGCACTGTGGCTCATGCCTGTAATCCCAGCACTTTGGGAGGCCGAGGCAGGCGGATCACTTGAGGTCAGCAGTTCGAGACCAGACTGGCCAACATGGCAAAGTCCCATCTCTGCTAAAAATAACAAAAATTTGCTGGGTGTGGTGGCGCACGCCTGTAGTCCCAGCTACTCAGGAGGCTGAGGCATGAGAATGGCTTGAACCCTGGGAGGTAGAGGTTGCAGTGAGCTGAGATAGTGCCATTGCACTCCAGCCTGGGTGACAGAGTAAGACTCCATCTCAATAAATAAATAAATAAATAAAATAAGAAAAGAAACACTATATCTGTAGGCTAGTGGTTTTAACAGGAATCAGGGCAGTCCCATGCAGGATGGAGCATCTCTGTGTGTGTGGGAATATAAGGCTCCCCAGAGGCTGGGCATGGTGGCTTTGGAGGCCAAGGTGGGAGGATTGCTTGAGGCCAGGAGTTCAAGACCATCCTGGGCAACGCAGTGAAACTCCTGTCTCTAATTTTTGTATTTTTAGTAGAGATGGGGTTTCTCCATGTTGGTCAGGCTGGTCTCGAACTCCCAACCTCAGGTAATCTGCCTGCCTTGGCCTCCCGAAGTGCTAGGATTACAGGCATGAGCCACCTCGTCCAGCCTATTCCTCCACTTTCTTAATAAACTTGCTTTCACTTGGCTCTGTGGACTCACCCTGAATTCTCTTGTGTGAGATCCAAGAACTCTCTCTTGGGGTCTGGATTGGGACCCCTTTCCGGTAACAGGGTGACCCAAACCCTCACTCCTGAAGAGTCTGGGGTGTTACTTTCAATGGCAAAAACCACGATTACTTTTCCACCAACCGAATACATTGGTAGTCCTGCCTGAATTGGGTTCTTTTTCCATTGACTTTGATCACAGGACATGGTAGTGCTGATGGCAAATCTGAACCTGCTATAAAACCTGCTGACTCCCAGACCTGTAAACAAGAAACAAGAAAAAGAAGTTTTGAGATAGTCCATTATGTAGAATTGTTGTTGCAAAGACCAACTAATATAATCTATAGCTATGCATAGATATAGAAATACTGTGGTCTCAAATATATAAAAAGTTCAAATACCAGTGCAAAGAAAAAAAAAAAGACTTCAGAGAAAAATTCCTTGGTTGGGTTTGGAAGATGCATGGGTTGGTTGCCCAGATCAGAAATAGAAATCATATTGCCTTCAACAAAAATAACAACAGTGGAATCAATGGGCTCCCATTGCTGAAAAGTTCAGGGATAGATTTAGCTTCGAGCATAGTTGGATTCGGATGACTGAAGGACATTGTCAGGACACTGTCTATATCTCTCCACTCAGATTTCATTCTCAGGCGGGCTCTCCCCTCATTGTGGCATCATAGACCCCAATCATTCCAGGCTTACTTTTTTCAAGTTTATCCACACTGATGGAAAAAGCTCATCTCTTTCCTGCCAGCTTCATTCAAAATCCTGGCACTATCTGATTGGCTCAGTGTGGGTCATTTACCCTTCAACCAATCTCAGAGGCCAGGGGATGGGACTCTTCCAAGGGGAAAGCCTACCCCGGGAGCTAGAGATGCAATCAGCCTTGTCCAGCCACATGGAAGGAGGAAGGTAAAGTCAAGGGGGTGGGTGGTTTTCCAAGGGAGAATCAGGCCATTGCTTTCAGGAAAAAAAGGAAATATGGATGCTGCACAATTGAAAAACACTATCTAGGCCGGACGCAGTGGCTCACTCATGTCTGTAATCCCAGCACTTTGGGAAGCTGAGTCAAGAAGATTGCTTGAGCAGTCTTGAGTTCAAGACTAGCCCGGGCAGTGTGGCGAAACCCCATCTCTACTAAAAATATAAAAATTAGCCAGGCATGATGGTGTACACCTGTAATCTCAGCTACTTAGGGGGCTGAGGTGGGACGATTGCTTGAGCCCGGGAGGTGGGGGTTGCAGTGAGCCAAGATTGCGCCATTGCACTCCAGCCTGGGTGACAGAGCGAGACCCTGTCTCCGAAACAACAGCAACAAAACCAAAAGCCCCCGAAACTATCTATTTACCACAGTGGGTGATTTTGTTTGTCTACGTCTTCAAGTTGTTCTTTTTTGGAGATGGAGTCTCTCTGTTGCCCAGGTTGGAGTGCAATGACCTGATCTCGGCTCACTGCAACCTCTGCCTCCCAGGTTCAAGCGATTCTCCCACCTCAGCCTCCCGAGTAGCTGGGACTACAGGTGTGTGCCACCACACCTGGCCAATTTTTGTATTTTTAGTAGAGACGGGGTTTCACTGTTCGCTAGGCTGGTCTTGAACTCCTGACCTCATGTGTTCCACCTGCCTTGGCCTCCCAAAGTGCTGGGATTACAGGCATGAGCCACCAAGCCCTGCCCATCTTCAAGTTTTTAACTGATGAGTATATGTTACTTCTATAATGAAATAAATATTGTTAAAAACAAAAGATTTTCCTAGTATTCTCTTTTACTTTGCTCGTGTATTCTTTATGGCTGTGTCCTTGTAGGGGATGTGCACTTGGAGAGACCCTAAGATCGAATGGGAGAAAACCTTCCCAGCAATGACCAATTGGCTTCCTAAATGGACACCAGATGTTTGAATTGTGGACCTTTTATTGTTTTTGTTTTTTGAGACATAGTCTCATTCTTTTGCCCAGGCTGGAGTACAGTGGTACCATCTCGGCTCACTGCAGCCTCTGCTTCCCAGGTTCAAGCAATCCTCCTGCCTCACCCTCCTGAGTAGCTAGGATAACAGGCACGTGCCACCACGTCTGGATAATTTTTGTATTTTTTTTCTTTTTGAGATGGAGTCTTGCTCTGTCGCCCAGGCTGGAGTGCAGTGGTGCAATCTTGGCTCACTGCAAGCTCCGCTTCCCGGGTTCACGCCATTCTCCTGCCTTAGCCTCTCCGAGTAGCTGGGACTACAGGTGCCCGCCACCACACCTGGCTAATTTTTTGTATTTTTAGTAGAGATGGGGTTTCACCATGGTCTCGATCTCCTGATCTCATGATCCGCCCGCCTCGGCCTCCCAAAGTGCCAGGATTACAAGCGTGAGCCACCGCGCCCGGCCTAATTTTTGTATTTTTAATAGAGACGGGGTTTCACCATGTTGGCCAGGCTGGTCTCAAACTCCTGACCTCAGGTGATCCACCCACCTCGGCCTCCCAAAGTGCTGGGATTACAGGTGTGAGCCACTGTGCCTGGCTGAATTAAAGGCCCTTTAGAGGAACCATGCGTTTCTGTGTAGATCACTGGTTTCTAAACCAGGCACTTGTGCTCTTTAATTTCTTAATATGTGTGATGCCAAAATTCTGTGGTGATCTGCTGCTGGAAAGATACCTAACCCTATGATTCTTAGTGATGCCCTGTGGGTGCTGTGGGAGCTCTCCAGGCAGAAAAGCCAACTAGGCCCTAGAATTAGGAGACGATTGTCCTGATAAGAGTTAGGAGGGAGTGTAGGGCATCAGGATGGAATCTATTAATAACTTTCCAAATGGCTAACCCAATGCCAAAATTACCCAAGAAGCATTAAGAAAGCAACGTGTTTAGAGCAAAGAGCTCTACAGAGGTAGTTGTTAAAGATGCTTTTTTTGTGCCCTATTTATTTATTTTATTGTTATTATTTTTTGAGATGGAGTCTTGCTCTGTTGCCTAGGCTGGAGTGCAGTGGCGCGATCTTGGCTCACTGCAACCTCTGTCTCCCGGGTTGAAGCAATTCTCCCGGCTCAGCCTCCTGAGTAGCTGAGATTACAGGCACCTGCCCCCATGCTGGCTAATTTTTGTATTGTTGTAGAAATGGGGTTTCACCCTGTTGGCCAGGCTGGTCTCCAACTCCTGACCTTAGGTGATCCACCTGCCTCGGCCTCCCAAAGTGATGGGATTACAGGCGCCCAGCCTTTTTTGCCCAGTTAAAAAAATTTTTTTATTTTGTTTAATACTTTTTAAGAGACAGGGTCTTGCTCTTTCATCCAGGCTAGATGCAGTGATGCAATCACAGCTCACTGCAGCCTCAAATCCCTGGTCTCAAGGGATGCTCCTGCCACAGCTTCCCAAGTAGCTGAGACTACAGACACAAGCCACCATGCCTGGCTAATTTTTGTTTTTAAATTTATTTATAAAGATAGTGTCTTACTGTGTTGCCCAGGCTGGTCTTCACCTCCTGGCCTCATCCTCCTGAGTAGCCTGAGACTACAGGTGCAAGCCACCATGCCCAGCCTTCCCATTTAGAAAAAAAAACAAAAAAAAAAACCAAAAAAAACTATGGTAAAAATACACATAAATAAAATTTACCACCTTCACCATTTTAAAGTGGACAGTTCAGTGGCATTAAGTACATTCTCGTTGTGTAATCATCAACACCATCTGTCTCCAGAGCTGTTTTCTTCTTGTAAAACTGAAACAACTCACCAGGTGCGGTGGCTCACGCCTGTAATCCCAGCACTTTGGGAGGCTGAGGTGAGCGGATCATCTGAGGTCAGGAGTTTGAGACCAGCCTGGCCAGTATGGTGAAACCCCATCTCTACTAAAAATACAAAAATCAGCTGGGCATGATGGTGGGGTGCCTGTAGTCCCAGCTATTCAGGAGGCTGAGGCAGGAGAATTGCTTGAACCCGGGAGGTGGAGGTTGCAGTGAGCTGAGATAGCGCCACTGCACTCCAGCTTGGCGACAGAGCGAGACTCCATCTCAAAAAGAAAAAAAAGAAACAAACAACAAACTGAAACAACTCATTTCTTCTTGTAAAACTGAAATTCTGTCCCTATTAAATACTCCTGGTGCATCCCTCTCTTATTCCCAGCCCCTGGCAACCACCATCCCACTTTCTGTCTCTATGAATTTGACTACTCTAAGACCTCATAGAATAATATAACATTTGTCTTTTTGTGACTTACTTCAGTGAGCATATATAGAAATGTACACGTTCCTACACTATTCATGGTAGTATAAATTAGTGCAATCTTCCTGGAGAAAAATTGCAGATGGCTACTAATAGGCTTTGGCCTGGAAATCTTATTGCTAGATATTTACTCTCCAGATAGAGTTTGCCAAGATAAAGGGTTGAAGATATTTTCTTTTATTTTTGAGACGGAGTCTTGCTCTGTCACCCAGGCTGGAGTGCACTGGCACGATCTTGGCTCACTGCAACCTCCACCTCCTGGGTTCAAGTGGTCTTCCTGCCTCAGCCTCCTGAGTAGCTGGGATTACTGGCGTGTGCCAACGTGCCTGGCTAATTTTTGTCTTTTTAGTAGAGACAGGTTTTCATTATGTTGGCAAGGCTGGTCTCGAACTCCTGACCTCAGGTGATCCATCTGCCCCGGCCTCCCAAAGTGCTGAGATTGTAGGCGTGAGCCACCACACCCGGCCGGGTTGAAGATATTTTCTGTAGCCTTATATGAAATAGCCAAAAACTGGAAAGTGTCCCTCATTCGGGGATTGATTTGAACAAATTAATGCATAGTGTTAGTATTACAATACTAATGCAGTTATTAAGAAGAAAGATGTAGACCTGGGTAGAGTGTAATATTTTGGAAAGATCTCCACTATATATTACTATGTGAAAATGTGCAAGTTGCAGAACCATTGGCTGAGTGTGGTTTTGCAGAAGTTATTAGCATCAAAATGGAGTCACTTACATCAAATCCTAACACGATGGACCCAGGAGGCCATGAAGAGGCAGCCCTGGAGCATGTATGCCCACGCTAAGGACTATCCAAAGAATTTTTCAGAGCTGTGGTATTCCAGATAAGCTATTTGCTTTTATAAATAAATTTATTTATTTATTTATTTTTGAGATGGAGTCTCACTCTGTCACCCAGGCTGGAGGGCACAGGTACAATTTCAGCTCACTGCAACCTCTGCCTCCTGAGTTCAAGCGATTCTCCTGCCTCAACCTCCCGAGTAGCAGGGACTACAGGTGCCCACCACCATGGCTGGCTATTTTTTGTATTTTAAATAGAGACGGGGTTTCACCATATTGGCTAGGCTGGTCTTGAACTCCTGACCTCGTGATCTACCCGCCTCGACTTCCCAAAGTGCTGGGATTACAGGTGTGAGCCACTGTGCCCGGCCCAGATAAGCTACTTGTGCAAGGACACCTGCCTGAGTGACAAGTGTTCCCGTGTCCACCAATGAACTAACAAACTCCTGCAACAAGCTCCTGTAACCAATGGTCTTTGTTTCAAAACAGCTTATGTGAGCTTTTCCTATTTTTCTTTTTTTAAAAAAATTAAATTAAATTAAATTTTATTTATTATTATTTTTTATTTTAAATTTTTTTTTTTTCTGAGACAGAATCTTGCTCTGTCACCCAGGCTGGAGTGCAATGGCATGATCTTGGCTCACTGCAACCTCTGTCTCCCCGGTTCAAGCAATTCTCCTGCCTCAGCCTCCTTCATAGCTGGGACTACAGGCTGGTGCTACTATGCCTGGCTAATTTTTGTTTTTTTAGTAGAGACGGGTTTCACCATGTTGGCCAGGCTGGTCTCGAACTCCTGACCTATTGATCCACCCACCTCGACCTCCCAAAGTGCTGGGATTACAGGTGTGAGCCACTGTGCCCGGCCTTAAATTTTATTTTTTTTAAAGAGACAGAGTTTCCGTCACCTTGGCTGGAGTGCATGGCATGATTATAGCTCTCTGCAGCCTCGACCTTCTGGGCTTAAGCAATCATCCCAGCTTAGCCTCCCTAGTCATTGCGATTGAAGGCCTGAGCTACCACGCCTGGCTCTTTTTTTTCTTTCGAAAGTTTCCCCTGCCCTAACCTCTTTGGATGCTCCTACAGTGGGCCATAGCATGTGGATCTCAGATTGTAATCCCCTGCTATTCCTGAATAAATTCTTTGTTGTCCGGTAGCAGTGGCTCACGCCTATAATCCCAGCACTTTGGGAGGCTGAGACGGGTAGATCACGAGGTCAGGAGTTTGAGACCATCCTGGCCAACGTGGTGAAACCCTGTCTCTACTAAAAATACAAAAATTAGCCGGGCATTGTGGCACACGCCTGTAGTCCCAGCTACTTGGGAGACTAAGGCAGGTGAATCACTTGAACCCGGGAGGCACAGATTGCAGTGAGCTGAGATCATGCCACTGAACTCTAGCCTGGGCAACAGAGCAAGACTCCATCTCAGAAAAAAAAAATTCTTTCTTTAAGAGAGTTGATCTCTCTGTTGCTTATTTCAGATTGACTGTTCCTTTTAAATAAATAACAAAATTAAAGGCACATCTAGATAGATCCATATGGAAAACAGTATGGAGATTTCTCAAAGAACTAAAAATAGAAATACCATTTGATCCAGCAATCTCACTACTGAATATCTACCCAAAGGAAAATAAATCATTATATTAAAAGGGTACCTGCACCCGTATATTTATTGAAGCACTATTCACAATAGCAAAAATGAAGAATCAACCTAGATGTCCACCCATGGATAACTGGAGAGTGAAAATGTGGTACATATACACCATAGAATAGTATTATTCGATGATAAAAAAATAATGGAATCATGTCTTTTGCAGCAACATAGATGGAACCAGAGGCCATTATGTTAAGTGAAACAAGTTAGACACAGAGACACAAATATCACATGTTCTCACTCATAAGTAGGAGCTAAATCATGCCAACATATGGACTTAGAGAGTGGAATGACGGGCAAGGGAGACTCAGAAGGGGTGGGAAGGTGGTGGGTTTTGAAAAATAAATGTCTGGAAAGTATGTTATTGAGGTGATGGTTACCCTAAAAGCTCTGACTGCACTGCTATGCAATCTATGCATGTAACAAAATTGCACTTGTGTCCCATGAATTTATTTATTTTGATTTTATTTTATTTATTTTTGAGATGGAGTTTCACTCTTGTTGCCCAGGCTGGAGTGCAATGGCGTGATCTCAGCTCACTGCAACCTCTGCCTCCCAGGTTCAAGTGATTCTCCTGCCTCAGCCTCCCGAGTAGCTGGGACTATAGGTGCGCACCACCATGCCTGGCTAATTTTTGTATTTTTAGTAGAGACAGGGTTTCACCATGTTAGCCAGGATGGTCCCGATCTCTTGACCTCATGATCCACCCACCTTGGCCTCCCAAAGTGCTGGGATTACAGGCATGAGCCACTGTGCCCGGCTTATTTATTTATTTATTTATTTATTTATTTATTATTATTATTATTTTGAGATGGAATCTCACTCTACCGCCCAGGCTGGAGTGCAGTGCTGCAATCTTGGCTCACTGCAACCTCTGCCTCCCGGGTTCAAGCAATTCTCCTGCCTCAGCCTCCTGAATAGCTGTGATTACAGGCGCCTGCCACTACGCTCAGCTAATTTTTGTATTTTTAGTAGAGACAGGGTTTCACCATATTGGCTAGGCTGGTCTCGAACTCCTGACCTCGTGATCCGCCTGCTTCGGCCTCCTAAAGTGCTGGGATTACAGGCATGAGCCACCATGTCCGGCCAATTTATACAAAATTTAAAAAAGACGGTTGTGTGTCTCCTTGTTGGCATTGTGGGGGTACTTTTCACTCCTGCTTGCATCCCCAGGCTGGTTTTCCACTCTTGTCAATTCTTTGACCTCCAATATCCTTCCAATAAATTCCACTTTTGCAACCAGAGTTGCTACTTGCAACAACAACTATTAGTTGACACAATGTCTAAGATGTTTTGTTTTTGAGGGAATCATGCACTGTTAAAAGTATTGTAGCCGGGCGCAGTGGTTCATGCCTGTAATCCCAGCACTTTGGGAGGCCAAGGCGGTAGGATCAGGAGGTCAGGAGATCGAGACCATCCTGGCTAACATAGGGAAACCCTGTCTCTACTAAAAATACAAAAAATTAGCTGGGCGTGGTGGCGGGCGACTGTAGTCCCAGCTACTCGGGAGGCTGAGGCAGGAGAATGGCGTGAACCCAGGAGGCAGAGCTTGCAGTGAGCCGAGATTGTGCCACTGCACTCCAGCCTGGACGACAGAGTGAGACTCCGTCTCAAAAAAAAAAAAAGTATTGTAGTTACCCTTGGCACCAATTGCTGTCTTCCAAAATGCCATCTTTCTTTCCCCTAGAATATAGTTAAACTGGGCATCTGGTTACTCAACTATATTTCCCAGCCTTTTGGTGCCAGAATGAAACCATGCCTCCCTCGCCAGGGCTGATAAGGATTGCATGCCAGGTTCTGGACGGAAATATAGTTATAATAAAATATGAATCAGGCTGCATTTTGGCCCACTTCCTTGTTGCTAAACTAGACACTGACCATTTGCGTCTCCATTGTTCCTTTATTTATTTATTTATTTATTTATCTATTTATTGAGATGGAGTCTCACTCTGTTGCCCAGGCTGGAGTGCAGTGGCGCAATCTCGGCTCATTGCACCTCCACCTCCCGGGTTCAAGTGATTCTCCTGCCTCAGCCTCCTGAGTACCTGGGATTAGAGGCATCCGCCACCACACCTGACTAATTTTTGTATTTTTGGTAGTGATGGGGTTTCACCATGTTGGCCATGCTAGCCTTGAACTCCTGACCTCAGTGATCCACCCGCCTCAGCCTCCCAAAGTGCTGGGATTACAGGTGTGAACCACCACGCCCCACTTCCATTGTTCCTTTAAATAGAATTTCTGACGTTAGAATCATAAGGCTTTTGTTTTATGATTCCTTAAACAATCAGACTCTGATTTCCAGCAAATGGCTGATGCCAACCCATTTGAAGACCCCCATAGAGGAACAGGATCAGCAGAAGACGACAGTGTCTTCATCTTCCAGTCACATGACTTCATCCTTCATTCTTCAGCCAATGAATGATTTCCACACTTTAGCACCTCCAACACCCTTAAAAACCCTAGCTCCGGCTGGGCGCAGTGGCTCATGCCTGTAATCCCAGCACTTTGGGAGGCCGAGGTGGGTGGATCACCTGAGGTCAGGAGTTTGAGACCAGCCTGGACAACATGGTGAAACCCTGCCTACACCAAAAATACACAAATTAGCCAGGCGTGGTGGCGGGTGCCTGTAATCCCAGCTACTCGGGAGGCTGAGGCAGGAGAATCACTTGAACCCGGGTGGCGAAGGATATAGTGAACTGAGATCATGCCACTGCACTCCAGCCTGGGCGACAGAGCAAGACTCCATCTCAAAAAAACCAAAAACCAAAAAACAACAAAAACAACCCCTAGCCCCAAACTCCTTGGGGAGATGGATTTGAGGTACCCTCCCAACTCCTCATTCAGCTGCCCTACAGTTAAACGTCTTCCCATGCTGCAACCCAGTGTCTTGGCATATTCACTTGCTGTGGGTATGAGGCAATGGGCCTATTATGGTTACAAGGTGTGATTCCACGATTATCACCACTGGAATGTGTTCAGAAGCAATGCATGCAATGCCTGCTGCAGGGGCCAAGGAGAAATTTCCCTGTCACCCTTTGAAGTTTCACTGAAAAATCAAGTCACTGAAGGCGGATTAATTGGAGAAAAGGCATACACATTTCTTTGATCATAGTTTTACATGACACGGATGCCTTCAGAATGAAGACCCAGATATACGACGGAAACTATTTTTTTTTTTTTTTTTGAGACAGAGTCTCGCTCTGTCACCCACGCTGGAGTGTAGTGGTGTGATCTCAGCTCACTGCAAGCTCCGCCTCCTGGGTTCACGCCATTTTCCTGCCTCAGCCTCCCGAGTAGCTGGGACTACAGGTGCCCACCACCACGCCCGGCTATTTTTTTGTATTTTTTGTAGAGACAGGGTTTCACTGTGTTAGCCAGGATGGTCTCAATCTCCTGACCTTGTGATCCACCCATCTCGGCCTCCCAAAGTGCTGGGATTACAGGCATGAGCCACCGCGCCTGGTGGAAACTGTTTTTATGCTTAGGTTCCACAGAGCATGGACAGCTGTGCAGAAATATGATTGGACATACAGGGTTTGATCTAATGGTAATAGACTGAGTGGAGAAATCTGGCAATCTGTATCTAGATTCTTCTTGGCTTTTCTGTGAAGCATCACGTCCTTCTGGGTAAGGTAGGAGGCAGGACTCAACTCTGGAGGTGGGACTTGGACACTGGACCAGTTTGAAGACTAGCTAAAACAGGGAAGAGGCAAAAAGCACCTCTCCACAAGACATGCCCACTAGTAAGCCATGTCAACTTACCATTGCCATGGTAACACCTAGAAGTTACCATCCCTTTCCTTAGCAATGATCTGATGACCTGGAAGTTACCATCACTTTTCTAGACATTTTTGTATAATCCACTCCTTAATTTGCACATAATTAAAAGTGGGTTATAAATATGCCTGCAGCACTGCCTCTGAGCTGCTACTTTGGGTACACTGCCTATGGGGCAGCCCCATTCCACAAGGAGCAATACCTCCACAGCTGCCATGCACTGCTGCTTCAGTAAAAGTGACTAACACCTCTGGCTCATCCTTGTATCCTTTCCAGGCTGAAGCCAAGAACCCTCCCAGACTAAGCCCCAATATTGGGGCTCAACTGCCCAGCATCCTGGCTATGGGCTAGGACCCTTTCTGGAATAGAGGTCTTATGACCTACAGTCAAACAGGCTGGGTCAGATAATTTCTTTATGGCCAGTTTTTATACAAAAAGGCAGAGAAAAAGAGTCATATTTTTAGGTCTTATGGCTGGCTTTGGGGAAAAAGGGGTTGTGGTTCTATGATCCACTTTGGGGAAGAGGGATTCTAGTTTCTATGGCTAGCCTCAGGGGAGCATGGGACTGAGAGACAGGTGGTCAGGAGAAGATCAGAGAAAAACGTCTCCTTCTGAGGCTCTCATTTTGGGGTATTGTTTGTGAGTCCCAACACTGCCTTACTTGCTGTATCAGTTAGTTATTGCCACAAAAACACTGTGTAACAAACCATTCCAAAACTCAGGGGCTTAAAACAACAATCATCGATTTTCATTTACTTCTGTGTGTTGTCTGATCTCAACTGGGGCGACTGAGTTTTGTTCCACATGTGTCTCATTCTCCTCCTAGGACCAGTGGGCTAGTCTGGGCACGTCCTCCTCACGGTGATGGCAGGGGCAAGTGGTGACATTCAAGGCTTCTTGAATCCCAGTGTGATGGTTAATTTTATGTCAACTTGACTGGGCAAAGGGGTGCCCAGATTAAACATTATTTCTGAGTGTGTCTGTGACAATGCTTCTGATTAGTAGCGTTAGCCTGCCAGGCATGGTGGTTCACCCCTATAGTACCAGCACTTTGGGAGGCTGAGGCGGGTGGATCACCTGAGGTCGGGAGTTCAAGACCAGCCTGACCAAGATGGAGAAACCCCATCTCTACTAAAAATACAAAATTAGATGGTTATGGTTGTGCATGCCTGTAATCCCAGCTATACGGGAGGCTGAGGTGGGAGAATTGCTTGAACCTGGGAGGTGGAGGCTGCGGTGAGCTGAGATCGCACCATTGCACTCCAGCCTGGGCAATAAGAGAGAAACTCTGTCTCAATAAAAAAAAAATACCATTAGCCTTTGTTTTCTTTTGAGACAGGGTCTCACTCTGTTGCCCAGGCTGGAGTGCAATGGTATAATCATAGCTCACTATGGCCTTGACCTTCTGGGTTCAAACGATCCTCCCACCTCAGCCTCCCAAATAGCTGGGACCACAGGTGTGTGCTACCATGCCCGGCTAATTTGTGTTTATTTTTTGTAGAGATGGGATTTTGCTATGTTGCCCAGTCTGGTCTCAAACTCCTTGGTTCAAGTGATCCTCATGCCCCAGCCTCCCAAAGTGTTGAGATTACAGGCATGGGCCAATATGCCTGGCCTGATTGAGAGTATTAGTGAAGTGGCATTGTTTGTCTGGGGTAATATCCAAGGTTCACTGCCTCACACCAAGGAAATCAAGGACATGGACACACAAGGAGTGAGGTTAAGAGTAGAGGTTTAATAGGCGAAAGAGAGAGCTTTTCTCTCTCTCCTGCAGAGAGAGAGGGGCTCCCAAGCAGGGCTTCCTGTTTGCGGCAAAGTACAGGACGTTTAATAGATGAGCTTGAGGAAGTGATGTCTGATTTACATAGGGCATGAAGGATTGGTCAGACCAGGTATTCCATTTGCATAGCACGTGAAGAACCGGTTAGGACTAGGGGTGCCGTTTGCATAGTGCACGAAGAAGCTGGCCTCACCACCCTAATCTTTTATTATGCAGATGGGTTCTCTCCCTGGCCAGCACCATGTTGCCTGCTTTTCTACTGCACATGTGGTGACAAAGAAAAGGGAAGATGGAGCCTCCCTGTTGAACATGCCAGGTAGCCCTTTTCTATTGGCACAGCTGCTGGCATTCACCTGTGCAAGCTTCCAGCTTGCTTATCTATGTTTGCAGCTCAATTTTTCAGGCTGCTGTTTGTTAGAAAAGAAATTATTTGGGGGCTGCTTTTCGTTAAAAGGGAAATTCTGCTGAAGACTCTCTTACCCTCACTGTCTGCCTAAATAATTTCTTTTTAGCTCCTGTATCATTAGCCTTTGAATCACTGGACTCAGTAAAGCAGGCTGCCATCATCCCCAATTGGGTGGATATCCTCCAATCTGTTGAGGGCCTGAGTAGAACAAAAGATGGAGGAAGGAGAATTTTGCCTCTTTTACTGCTTTATTGCTTGAGCTGGGACATATCATCTTATCTTCTCTGGCCCCTAGACTAGGGTTTATATCATTGGCTACACTGGTTCTCAGGCCTTTGGGAGTCAAACTGAATGACACCACTGACTTTTCTGGATCTCCAGCTTGGAGATGGCAGATTGTACAACTGCTCAGCCTCTGTAATCATGTGAGCCAATACCTCCTAATAAATCTATCTTCCCCTCTGGCTCTTCCCTGTCTCTGTCTTGTATATCTTTATTATACTACTGGTTCTGTTTCTCTGACTAATATACCTAGGCTCAAAAATGACACACCGTCAGTTTTGTGGTTTTTAAAATTATTGTCCAAAGCAAGTCCTATAATGAAATCCAAAGTCAAGAGGTGAGACCATATGTTCTGCTCATAATAAGAGTATTGCAAAGTTATATAGCCAAAGGTGGGGATACAGGGAAGGGCAATGATATGAGAACATTTTTGGGGGCAGGCATGGTGGTGTGCACTTGTGGTCTCAGCTACTCGGGAGGCTGAGGTGGGAGGATTGTTTGAGCCCAGGAGTTTGAGGCTGCATTGAGCTATGATCATGCTGCTGCACTCCAGCCTGGTTGACAGAGCAACACCCTATCTCAAACGAAACGAAACGAAACAAAACAAAACAAAACAAAACAAAACAAAG
Source organism: Hylobates moloch (assembly GCF_009828535.3). Taxonomy (NCBI): domain Eukaryota; kingdom Metazoa; phylum Chordata; class Mammalia; order Primates; family Hylobatidae; genus Hylobates; species Hylobates moloch. The sequence goes on along the minus strand of NW_026652287.1, from coordinate 46,780,827 downwards.
CAAAAACCAACCCCAACCCCAAAAAGCAAAACCCAACCATGCCCCAAGTTAGGGGCATAAAATAGAAACCAGTTTATGTGCTATCAGATTCTATGGGTCAGGAATTCAGAATGGATGCAGAAAAAGATGCCTTGATTTTGCTGCATAATGCCTGGGTCTCTACTGGGAATCTTCAAGGTTGAGGCGACTCAACAACTGGAGGCTTCTTTCAACAACTGAAATCATCTGAAGATTGCTCATTCCCATGTCTGGTGGTTGATGCTGACTGTCAACTGGACCTCAGCTCGGGCTGTTGGTCAATACACACCATTTGCATCCAACATATTAATCTGTAATGTGACAGAGATTTGGAGTATGAATGATCCTAGCTAGCACACACACACACAAGTCACAATATGCCTATGTGTTTTCTAGGCCCTTGAAGGGAAAAAAGTCAAGTTTTAAAACTTAAACAAAACAAAACAAATTATTTATGCAATTCAAGGAGAGAGGTCTGAGAAGGAACCAATCTTGCTGATACGTTGATCTTGAACTTCCAGCATCCAACACTGTGGGAAAATAAATTCTTGTTGTGTTAGCCACCCAATCTATGGTATTTGGTGATGGAGGCCCCAGCACAATGAATACATATGGGTCACAGGTCCTAGAATCGTACATTCAATGAATTCCCAGTTTCAGGGAACCACAGGGACCCCTTTTTTTATGAGATTACATGATTCTGTCCTGCTGCTAGTTGATGATACTTGGAACTGGAGACCAGATCTTTGGAGCCTAAATTCATTTAGTATCCTTTCTGTTCCTCCTAGAAGAAGAACTCATGAGTTTATATGAATGAAATTTTGGGTCTACACAAAGATCTCTTGAACTCATTGGACTGTGTTTTAACTTCCCAACATTACCAACCATTGGCTGAAGGTCATGGCTTATGGTGTTAGTCAACAGGAAACTTGGATGGGCCCAGTTTACACAGCAAAGCTTTTATTTTGACCCAGCAAGAATTTCAAGCAGGATATACTACAGTGAGATAACAGGGTCCAACTTCCCCAGTAGTAGGTATTTTTGAAAGAGTAGAGACCAAGCCAGCTGTTCTGGCTAAGATAGGACCTCTCATAGGTTCAGTTGCTTCTAACAATCAATTATGCAAGTAACAGCTGGATAGTTCTTAACAACTTGCCTTGCTGACAAAGCCACCCTGTGGTTTGTATTCAGCTCATTATTATCATTATTATTTTTTGAGACGGAGTTTTGCTCTTGCTGCCTAGGCTGGAGTGCAATGGTGCAATCTCAGCTCACTGCAACCTCCACCTCCTGGGTTCAAGCGATTCTCCTGCCTCAGCCTCCCGAGTAGCTGGGATTACAAGCACCTACCACCACACCCAGCTAATTTTTTAAAATATATTTTTAGTAGCGACAGGGTTTCACCATGTTGGCCAGGCTGGTTTCGAACTCCTGATTTCAAGTGATCCGCCCACCTTGGCCTCCCAAAGTGCTAGGATTACAGGTGAGAGCCACCGTGCCCAGCCCCAACTCATGAATTTGTATTGTGTTTGAGGGGGGATTTGAGGTATGAATGATCCTAGGTAGCATACACAGACAAGTCAAAATATGGCTTTGTTCTTGTTAGGTCTTTGAAGAGAAAAAGCCAAGCTAATCCTAGCACTTTGGGAGGCCGAGGCAGGCGGATCATCTGAGGTCAGGAGTTTGAGACCAGCCTGGCCAACATGGTGAAACCAGATCTCTACTAAAACTCAAAAATCAGCCAGGCGTGGTGGCGCACACCTGTAATTCTAGCTACTCTAGAGGCTAAGGCAGGAGAATTGCTTGAGCCGGGAAGATGGAGGTTGCAGTGAGCTGACATCGTGCCACTGCACTCCAGTCCGGCCGACAGAGTGAGACTCTGTCTCAAAACAAAACAAAACACCATAATTATTTACAGCAGTGGTTCTCGAGCTCTTTGGTCTCAGAACCCCTTTGCACTCTTAAAATTATTGAGGACCCTAAAGAGCTTCTGTTTTTGTGGGTTTTATTTCTTGTTTTAAAAACTAACACATGGCCAAGTGCAGTGGCTCATACCCATCATCCCAGCACTTTGGGAGGCTGAGGCAGGAAGATTGCTTGAGGTCAGGAGTTTGGGACCAGCCTGGGCAGCAGCAAGGCCCCATCTCTACAAAAAATAACAAAAAGCTGCCATGTGGTGGTGCTCGCCTGTGGTCCCAGCTACTCAGGAGGCGGAGGCAGGAGGATTGCTTGAGCCTGGGAGTTCGAGGCCCCAGTGAGCTATCATGGCATCACTGCACTCCAGCCTGGGTGCCAGGGCAAGACTCTGTCTCTAAAAAACAATAAAAAAATTAAATTTGAGAGAATTTAAAATATTTATGTTTAATTCACTTAAAATGACAATGAAAATCCATTGCATGTTAACACAATGAATGTCTCTCTTTCTCTCTCTCTCTCTCTATATATATATTTTTTGAGATGGAGTCTTGCTCTGTCACCAAGCTGGAGTGCAGTGGTGCAATCTCCGCTCACTGCTACCTCTGCCACCCAGGTTCAAGTGATTCCCCTTCCCTGAATTGCCTCCCAAGTAGCTGGGACCACAGGTGTGCACCACCACGCCTGGCTAATTTTTGTATTTTAGTAGAGAAGGGGTTTCATCATGTTGGCCAGGCTGGTCTCGAACCCCTGATCTCAGGTGATCCACCTGCTTCAGCCTCCCAAAATAGTGGGATTACAGACGTGAGCCACCATGACCGGCCTAACACAATGAATATATTTTATTATATTTCCCAAAAAAAATTTAGTGAGAAGAGTGGCATTGCTTTACATATTTACAAATTTCTTTACTGTCTGGTTTAATAGAAGACTGCTTTATTCTCATAGCTGCTACACACACTCTGTTGTGATACATTGTTTTGTTTGAAGACTCAAGAAAATCTACAGACATGTAGTTGATGAAGGGAGGAAATTATTTCAATATTTCAGAAAATTCAGGAATTACTCTTTGATACTACACCAAAACTCAAAAACTGGAAGTTTCTTAAAGATCAGTTGCTCTGAGGAATCTGAATCCATTTTAATCAGTTCTGTTTCATTAAAATCCACTGGTTTACCTTGTACTTTGTTTGTTTGAGATGGAGTCTTGCTCTGTCACCCAGGCTGGAGTGCAGTGGCACGATCTCAGCTCACTGCAACTTCTGCCTCTCAGGTTCAAGCGATTCTCCTGTCTCAGACTCCTGAGTAGCTGGGATTACAGGTGCCCGCCACCATGCCCAGCTAATTTTTGTATTTTTAGTAGAGATGGGGTTTCACCATGTTGGTCAGGCTGGTCTCGAACTCCTGACCTCAAGTAATCCTCCCACCTCGGCCTCCCGAAGTGCTGGGATTACAGGCATGAGCCACAGCATCCAGCCTAATTGAAGACTTTTTAAGAGGGGGTCTGGCCACATTGCCCATGCTGAAGTGCAGTGGCTCTTCACAAGCACAATCATAGTGTGCTACAACCTGGAACTCCTGGGTTCAAGGGATCCTCTCACCTCGAGTAGCTGAGACCACACGTGTGGACCACTGCAACTTTAAGTGAAGTTGTCTCTCCCTCCCTCCCTCCCCCTCCTTCCCCCTCCTTCCCCCTCCTTCCCTTCCTCCCTACCCCTCCTTCACTCTTGTTGCCCAAGCTGGAGTGCAATGGCGCCATCTTGGCTCACTGCAACCTCCGCCTCCCAGGTTCAAGCAATTCTCCCACCTCAGCCTCCCGAGTAGCTCAGATTACAGGTGAGCAACACCACACCCGGCTAATTTTTGTGTTTTTAGTAGAGACAGGGTTTCACCATGTTGGCCAGGCTGGTCTCGAACTCCCAACCTCAGGTGATCGGCCCGCCTTGGCCTCCCAAAGTGCTGGGATTACAGGCGTGAGCCACCGTGCCCAGCCAACACATTTTAAACAAGGTTTTCTAGACATCTAATCTTGATTAATTATGTTCTGAAAACAGTCAATACTGAAAACAGAGTGGCAAGGACACTGGAAGGGGATTACATGACTTTGTCTTTGCCTTGGCTCTCATGCTAATGGTGGATGTGGTGGATGTGGGTTGGTTACCCTCTGGGGTAGACTGGAACCTTGACCTGTATGAATCAGGGCAGGGATGTGACATTGACTCTGGCCATTGAGATGTAGAGTAAATGTAGCGGCCATTGTCATGCCCTGCCCAGATCCCCTCTGATCCCTTTACCAGTTCTGTGTGTTTTGCTGCTGATGTCCAGCCTCTGTGGCCATCCCAGGGTTGCCTTTGGACACGGGGACCTCCTTGCCTGCATGGAGACTGGGGAAGGCCTGTGTATTTGCATCTTCCCTGGGGGCACCTATAGCCAGTAGCTAACTCCTTTTTCTCCAGGTGGGACATTTGGCTTCGGATAACATCAATTTAGCTAAGCTGGAAGAACATTTCTCCCTACTCTCTTCCCTGTAAAGTTCTGGGTTAGAGTTGGCTAGAAGAATAATCTGCACAAGATTTGGAAGATGGACGTAAAGCAATGACCCTAGTTTTTAATCTCCCTGGAGGTGTCAGGCATGACGGCAGCACACACACACATTGCTGCAGATCTGTTGGCTCTTCTCCAGCTCTTGCCACACCTCCTTCATCTTCCCTGAGAACTAGGCCAAGTGAACACGCAGCTCCAAGGTGAAGGATGACAGCTTCACCTGCAGGTCACTCACGACATTGAGGTTGCAGGTGGTGCGAGACAGACGCGAGTCCCTCATGGGTTCTGCTCCTCCCTGCTCTTATGCACAGCCAGTGTTCCCTCCTGACGGATGGGCTGGCTGACCTAGAGTGATTGCAGACCCAGTACCAGACAAGGGGCCACAGTCTGCTCCACTAACTCACTATTGCACAAGGTCAAATCCCATAATAAATTCCCTGTTCCAGATCACTCATAGTGGTTCTGCTTCTCTGATTGAGAGACACAATGGGACAGTCTCCAAGATGGAATTTAAGCTGTGGAGCTCTCTGTGGGGGAGGGGTTAGGCTGGGACTTCCTCTCCGTGTCTTGTCTTCTTCACTTTCCTTGTTCTGCTTCCTTTATTCCCTTCATGGTTTCTCCTGGAACAAACCTTCTCAATAAACCCTTTGCATCAGGATGCTTATTTTAGACTCTACATTGGGAGAACTTGACCCATGATAAAGAAGTCTGCTAGAGGGCTCTTGAAGATGCAGATTTATTCCTTGTTAAAAGGCAAGAGCAGGCTGGATGCAGTGGCACAGGCCCGTAATCCCAGCACTTTGGGATGCCAAGGCAGGTGGATTGCTTGAGCCCAGGAGTTCGGTACCAGCCTGATCAACGTGGTGAAACCCCCATCTCTACAAAAAATTACAAAAATTAACCAGGCCTGGTGGTGGGCACTTTTAGCCAGCTACTCAGGAGCCTGAGGTGGGAGAATCACCTGAGCTGAGGAGGTCGAGGCTGCAGTGAGCTGAGATCATGCCACTTCACTCCAGCCTAGGTGATGGAGTGAGACCCTGTCTCTCATATATATAGAGGTAAATAAATAATACAAAATTGGCCAGGCAGCCCGCCTGTAATCCCAGCACTTTGGGAGGCTGAGGCGGGCAGATCACCTGAGGTCAGGAGCTCGAGACCAGTCTGGCCAACATGGTGAAACCCTGTCTCTACTAAAAATACAAAAAATTAGCTGGGTGTGGTGGTGTGCGCCTGTAATCCCAGCTACTCAGGAGTCTGAGGCAGGAGGATCACGTGAACCCGGGAGGCAGAGGTTGCAGTGAGCCGAGATCGCACCACTGCACTCCAGCCTGGGTGACAAAGCGAGACTGTGTCTCGAAAAATAAAAATAAACATAAAATAAATTTTTTTTTAAATTTTATTTTTAATTGATAAATAATTGTACATGATACATATGATGTATAATGATTAGATCAGAGATAATCAGTATATTAATCATTTCAAATATTTATCATTTCTTTGTGTTGGGAACAGTCACTATCCTCCTTCTAGCTATTGGAAACTATACCTAATTGTTAGCTATAGTCATCCTACAGTGGTTTAGAACACTAGCACTTACTCCTCCTTTCCAGCTGTAGCAGCCACCTTTGAGACTATGAAGTGATTAAATTTAAGGAGGAAAAGCAATATAGTGAGGATGGTGGGTGAAAGAAGGAGAGAAGAATGGCTTTTTAATTCATTTATTTATTTTTTTGAGAGAGTCTGGCTCTGTCGCCCAGGCTGGAGTGCAGTGGCATGATCTTGGCTCACTGCAACCTCCGCCTCCCAGATTCAAGTGATTCTCCTGCCTCAGCCTCCTGAGTAGCTGGGATTACAGGCACCCGCCACCACGCCTGGCTAATTTGTGTATTTTTGGTGGAGACAGGGTTTCACCATGTTGGCCAGGCTGGCCTCGAACTCCTGATCTCAAGTGATCCACCCGCCTTGGCCTCCCAAAGTGCTGGGATTACAGACAAGCCACTGCCCGCGCCTGAGAACGGCTTTTAAAAAAAATGGTTATCATCTACCTCCATACTCTTTGCTTTGTGAGAAAACTGAAGTCCTATTTAAGCCACTCTTACTCAGGTTATTGGTAACCTACAGATGACAACATTCCTAATTAACCCACTTTCCATGAATGTCTTCCAATATTTTCCCTTTCTTGCTGTTTTTCACTTGGGACTCCATCTATTTCTAGAGAAGCGAGTTTTTCCTTAGCTTCCGGGTAGACCATGTGACCCAGTTTAGGCCAATCAGCATACCCCATCTACCTGGCTATAGTCATTGGCTCAGAGGTGGTCATGTGATATGGACTGGGCCAATCAGAGTGAACCTCAGGATGGAGGTAGTCTATATCCGTCTCCGTTTGTGAACATGGGGCATGAAGTTGCAGGAGCTCCTCCTGGCAGCCATCTTGTGAGCCAACACATCAAACTTCTTTTGAAAGCATGTCCTACTTTTTATTATATTTTTCATGTGAGCTGATAATTTTCTTTAATGTTTAATTCAGTTTCAGATTTTAGTTATTCACAACTAGAAGCATCCCATATGATGCAGTGGAAACTAATTTTTAACTTAAATGAAATAGCTTAAATTAATTTTTAATTGACATGAGCCTCAGTTTTTTCATGTGTAAAATGCATTAGAGGCAAGAGGTCTCTGCTTGCCTCCTAGTGTTATCCTGCAGATTAAGTGAAATAAAGTATTTTCGAATATTTGGAAAACTATGAAGTAAACAGAAGGTATTTATGAAAATTAATATAAGCCAAAGGCTGTCAGACAAGGGTCAGGAGTGGGTACGGTGAGGCAGGGAAAAAAGGAACACAACATCCTGTTTTCCCACAGAGACAGATAAACAGCAGCATGAGCATGCATATTGGAGTATGCATGCCTGACTCACAAATCCAAAAATAAGTCATAAGACGCTATATGGAGAGATTAACTATAAATACAGCAATATTAGCTGTGAGTGACAAGCCCAATTAAAGGACATAGAGATGATTTAGAAGGTCTCCATGCAGTGCATCTTGAAGAGCTATAAAAATACTTGATGTTTACAGCTTAAGAAAGAGATGAAAATTAAGAGGAGATAGTTTATGATCTGATTATGTATCCACTTTATAGGAGGAATGGTCAGTGCCTGGCCTTCCCCCACCTCATCCTCAGTCAGCACACTCTGGCCTAATTTCCAGTGGCCAGCACCTGCATTCATTTGTTTGAGGACTGTCTCTGGTCTTTGGGGTACACATTATGATCTACACAGTTGGGCCAGAAATGCTAGGGATTTAATGTCCTCCATGAGTGGCTGTCAATCAGTGACTGGAAGGAAGGTGGAGGATAAATATCCCAGCTCCCTCACTCCTCAGCTGGCCAATTCTGAGATCTGTATTCTATGTTGTCTCCTAGAGGTCCCCAGCAGATTGAGCGCCAGTTGCCCACAGTGGTAACTTGCTTGACGCTTGCTGTTTTCCTTCCCTGTGTCACTTTATCTTCCCATATTGGGTCTCCTGGAACTGACTCTAAAATAAACAACTTTCACTTGAATCATGTCTCAAGGTCAGCTTCTGAGGGAGCCCAAACAAAGGCAGACTTTCCTTCCTGCATGTATATATATTTTCCAAGAATAATAAGTCCTTACAATTTTATACAGCATTTCAATTTTATGAAAAAAAGTGATGGAATATTCACATACAATGGAATATTATTCAGCAATTAAAAAAACAAAATACCGATAGGTGAATATCAAGTGCCTTATTCTGAGTGAAAGAAGCCAGACTCAAGTGTCTATGTAGTGTACACTTTGATTTATGTGACCTTCTAGAGAAGGCAAGACTGTAGGGACAGAAAATAGATCAATGATTTCTATGGGCTAAGGCTGCAGGAAGGGATTAATTACAAAGGATCAAAAGAGAACTGTCTATGGGTGAGGGAACTGTACTATTTCTTGATTTTTGTAGAGGCTACAAGACTGTGTATGTTTGTCCAAACCTATAGAACTGTATACTAATAAAGGGTGGATTTTACTGTATATAAATGATACCTCAATAAAAAATTCCTTAAAGAGTATTCACCATCATTATCTTATTTGGTTGTCATAACAACCCTGCAGCAATCAGGCATTATTCTTCATTTATTCAGCCAACTGTAATTCCACTTCCTTCTCTCCATTCACTCCAAACCCATTGTTGCCTTTCAGTCCACCATTCCTATCAAATTGTTCTTTCCAAGGCCACTAATGACCTGTTATTTGCTCAAGCCAATGGCCACTTTGTAGCCCTTCCTTGACCTTTATGCACAACTTGATGGTGTTGATGCATCTGCCTTGGAGCTCCTTTGGCCCAGGCTGTTGCAGCCCACAATGCTGCTCTGTCCAGTCTAACTTTAGCTGTCCTCAGTTGCTCCTCTACCTTGTCCCTCCCCATTTATCTGCCTTTTCCTCTTCTCATATTTCCCCCCACACTCCCTGGGGGATCTCAACCATCCTTTTGGCATCAACAATCACTTATATACTTAGTCTATTTTGCATTACTATAAGAAAATATCACAAACTGGGTAGTTTATAAAGAAAATAAATGTCGGGCGCAGTGGCTCATGTCTGTAATCCCAGCACTTCGGGAGGCTGAGGCAGGTGAATCACTTGAGGCCAGGAGTTTGAGACCAGCCTGGCCAACATGGCAAAAACCTGTCTCTACTAAAAATAAAAATAAAAAAATAACTGGACATGTTGGCACATGCTTGTTAAGTCCAGCTACTTGGGAGGCTGAGACATGAGAATCACTTAAACTCAGGAAGTGGAAGCTGCAGTGAGTTGAGATCATGCCATTGCACTCCAGCCTGGGCAACAGAGCAAGACTCTGCCAAAGGAAAAAAAAAAAAAAAAAAAGAAAAGAAAAGAAAAGAAAAAAGAGAAAAAAATGTATTTCTTACACTTCTGGAGGCTGGGAAGGCCAAGACTGAAGAACTGACATCTGGTGAGGACCTTCTTGCTGTGTCATAACATGGCAGAGGGCATCCTGTAGTGAGGGGGCAAGAATGTGCATGTAAGCTCAGGTCTCTCTTCCTTTTTTTTATAAAGCCACTAGTCCCATCATGAGCGTTTAACCCTGATGACCTTATCTGATCCTAAATACCTTTCCAAAGCCCTGTTTTGAATTAACATATAAATTTGGGGAGTAAGTTTCAAATACATAAAATCTGGGGACACATTCAAGCCATATCATATACTCATAACTTCTAAGAGTGTTTTATGTTTTATCTCCTCATTATCTAGTTACTTGGATTTCCAGTTTATTTTATTTTTTGGAGAGAGGGTGTGACCCTGTCACCCAGGCTAAAGTGAAGAGGCACGATCATTACTCACTGCAGCCTCGAATACTGGGCAAGAGATCTTCCCAAGTAGCTAGGACTACAGGCGTACACCACCATGACTGACTAATTTTTGATTTGTTTTTGTAGAGATGGGATCTTGCTATGTTGCTCAGGCTGGTCTTGAATTCCTGGCCTCAAGAGATCCTCCTGCCTTGGCCTCCCAAAACACTGGGATTACAGGTGTGAGCCACCACACCTGGTTTTGGATTTCCAGTTTAATACTCAATAGTTGATTTTTCAGCCTCCCAAAATGCCATTAAGTCAGGCAAACTTTTTCTAAAGTTTCTGGGACAAAATCTATAGCTCAGGGCTACTATTACAAGATCTCGTAGAATGATGTAGATATTTTGTAATGTCCATTGGAGAGCAGCTCTCTAAACTCTTATGAAACCATAAATAATGTTCAAGAATAATTAAAGAAAGAAGAAAAATCATGACTTTCATACATATGTGAAGTGAATATGTGTTAAAGATTTTATCTTCCTCATGAATGACGGAACCAATGTTACAACTCATTCGAAGGAGCATTCAAATAAAAGACACAGTTATGGGTCAGAAACACTGAAATGACTGTGCAAATTGAACTCTTCCATAGTGGTGGAGGGAAGTAGGTTGAACTTCTGGTGGACATTACAGCTTTTTCTTGTCTACAAAAAAAGGATTATTTTGCATTGCTATCAATTATCAAGAACTTGCAGAATAGTAAAATAGGTCAAAGGAAAGGAAAGGCTAGAATCAGATAACTCAGAAGAGTGTTCTTTACCCTATGGGTTGCCAGGCTTTTTCTGTAAAGGGCCAGGTAGTAAATACCTTAGACTTTGCTAGACATATGGTCTACGTGGCAACTACTTCACTTCCGTTGAAGCATGAAAACAGCTGTAAAATACATAAACAAATAGGAGTGGTTGGATTTGGTTTCTGGGCTGTAGTTTGCCAATCCCTGCTCTAGACAGTGTCTTAATTTTCCACTGAAGCAGAATTTTTTCCTGTGGCCAGGTGTGGTGGCTCATGCCTCTAATCCCGGCACTTTGGGAGGCCAAGGCAGGAGGATCACTTTAGCCTAGACGTACAAAACCTGCCTGAGCAACGTAGTGAGACCCCATCTCTACAAAAAATAAATAAATAATTAGCCAGGCACAGTGGCGCACTCCTGTAGTCCCAGCTACTAGGGAGGCTGAGGTGGGAGGATTGCATGAGCTTGGGAGGTTGAGGCTGCAGTGAACTGTGATTGTGCCACTGCATTCCAGCCTGGGTGACAGAGGGAGACCTTGTTTCAAAAAAAAAAAAAAGGTATAAAAAAATTTTTCCCCTGCAATAGGACAGTGCCTAGAAGTCTTAAAAAATATCTTAAGAAGATGACTGACATTAAAACATCATTTTGATAATCAGGAATTATGCAGCAATCAGCCTAATTCATTCACGGTGAATTACACCATTCTTCTAATTTACTGGATTTAGGGGTTTGTTGGAAATCTTGTGGAAAGGTAAAGCTCTGGTCAGCTTTACTTTGAAAGTTCTTAGGCTGTTGGATTAAGGCAAGGATCAGCAAACTATGGCCCATAGGCCAAATCCACATGGCCCACAAAGCATAAAATATTTATTTTCTGGTCCTTTATATAAAAAGTTTGTTGCCCTCTGGACTTAGGGTTTAGAAGCAAGGACTCTTTGATTCTACCCCTCACTAGCTATGGGCTTTCAGGCCAGTTATTTAACTTCTTTGTGACTCAGTTTTCTCCTTTGCAAAGTGGATATGTTAGTGATACTTATCTCATGGTGAAGATGAACTTACTTATTACCTGTGAAGCTTTTTGAGCAGTGTCCAGAACATAAGAATTGTTCAGTAAATGCTAGAGTTGATAAAGGAAGAAAGGAAAGGGAAGGAGGAGGAAGAGAAGCAGATGTTCTGGGTGGATGTTTTGATCACCTCCTTTCCACCCCATTAGTGAGGGTGCCTCAGATATATGAGCAATAAACTTAAGTTGCACGTCACTGACGTTTTCGTATCCGTTTGTTATGCGGCATTACCATGGCATTAGGTAACTGATACAGGCTGTTCTGAACATTTGTGCAATTGTCTCTCTAGGTTAGAGTTAAGGTTAGAAATGAAGTGCTGAGATAATGGTTATTGTAGTGAACATCTTTTGGAGTGTCTACTTGTCTAAAATCCAATTGTTGCTGGTGAGCCAGTCCAGGTTTTATACTTCGCCACACAAAAGAATCTGAGAGCAAGTCCAAAGTAGGACGTGAGCAAGAGGCCAGGCATGGTGGCTCATGCCTGTAATGCCAGCACTTTGGGAAGCTGAGTCGGGTAGATCACTTTAGCCCAGGAATTTGAGAACAGCCTGGGCAACATAGCAAGATCCCTGTCTCTACAAAAAAAATACAAAAATTAGTCAGATGTGGTGGTGTGCACCTGTGGTCTCAGCTACTCAGGAAGCTGAGGTGAGGGGATCATCTGAGCCTGGAGAGGTCTGAGCTGCAGTGAGCTGAGATCGTGCCACTGCACTCCAGCCTGGATGATAGGGTGAGACCCCATCTTGAAAAAGAAATGTTAGCAAGAAAGTTTATTGCAGCGTGAACGTACTCTCTGACAGCTGATTGGAGTGGGCTGCTCAAAAGTGAGACAGCGCTGACTGACACTGGGGAACCTCCCTTTATGGGCAACTTACATAATCATTCATGAAAGAGTGGGGAGGGGTGTTGATGTTAAACGTGTTTTGGGTGGTCCCCTAGATGTGCATGCACTATTGTCATACATGCTAATGTGTATATTGCGTGTCTCATTAGCATCGTAAATCTCTACCCAGGGGTGATTTTCTTTTATTATCATAATGAGCATAGGTCAGCCCAAGGATACTAATTATGGGTTTCTGAGCTTGTGCGAATTTGGGAACTCTTTTCCCTCCCCTCCCCTCCCCTCCTCTCCCCCCCTACCCCTCCCCTCCCCTTCCCTTCCCTGAGGGAGTCTTGCTGTTGCCCAGGCTGGAGTGCAGTGGCGCATTCTCAGCTCACTACAACTTCTGCCTCCTGGGTTCAAGCCATTCTCTCACCTCACCCTCCCAAGTAGCTGGGATTACAGGTGTGCACCACCACGCCCAGCTAATTTTTGGATCTTTGTTACAGACAGGGTTTCGCCATGTTGGCCAGGCTGGTCTCGAACTCCTGACCTCAGGTGATCTGACCACCTCGGCCTCCCAGAGTGCTGGGATTACAGGCGAGAACCACAACACCCGGCCCCTTCTGCTTTTCCATCTCCTTGTTGCAGGATGCTCTAACCACGAGCCCAGGATGAGTTTTGTGCACCGTCGGGTAGTTTGCTCTTTCTGTATTTAGCAAGTTTGTTTCCCTTTAAGGGAGGATATGACCACCCTATCTAACCTAACTCACAATGACCTTCACCCCTCTCTTTGGGAATTATTCTCCATCCAAAGGAAGGTTTCTTGAAGCTATGTTGGTACAACGCCATCACTCCTCCCCTCCTCTCACCCTCCTCCCAGCAGAATTGATTGGACTGGGGAGGGCATCTCACACAAAGCAGCTATTTCAGAACCTTTACCTTCTTTTGGAATTGGCGCTAAAAGTTTCTTTGGTTTATCCCAGATTGGTTTCTTGATTGAAAGCACCATGGGAGGGATTGTTTTTATTTTATTCCCAACATACTGAGTGCCCAGCACTGTTCAAGAAAATAATAACGAACATATTGAGTGCTTAGCTGTTCCAGGCACTAGGCATGTATTATCTAATTTCCTTAAACCAGCCCTAGAATTCAAGTCTCATGATTAACCTTATTCTACAGATAAGAAAACTGGGGTCCAGAGAGGTTAAAGACCTTGTGCAGGGCCAGGTGCGGTGGCATGCTTCTATAGTCCCAGCTACTCGGGAGGCTGAGGTGGGAGGATCACTTGACCCCAGCTGCATGTGAGCTCTGATCATGTCACCGAACTCCAGCCTCGGCAATGGAGTGAGACGCCATAACTATTTTTTTTTTTTGAGATGGAGTCTCACTGTGTCACCCAGGAAGTGCAGTGGTGGGATCTCGGCTCACTGCAACCTCCGCCTCCTGGGTTCAAGCAATTCTCCTGCCTCAGCCTCCCGAGTAGCTGGGATTACAGGCATGCGCCACCACGCCTGGCTAATTTTTTGTGTTTTTAGTAGAGACGGGGGTTTCACCATGTTGGCCAGGCTGCTCTCAAACTCCTGACCTCAGGTGATCCACCCGCCTCGGCCTCCCAAAGTGCTGGGATTACAGGCGTGAGCCACTGCACCTGGCCAGAAAATTTTAAACATTAGTCAGGCATGGCAGCGCATGCCTATACTCCCAGCTACTTGCAGGGGTTGACATGGGGGGACTACTTGAACCCAGGAGTTTGAGGCTGCAGTGAGCTGTGATCATGCCACTGCACTCCAGGCTGGGCAGCAGGCAAGACCTTGTATCAAATAATAATAATAATAATAATAATAATAATAATAATAATAATAATAA